>NC_042987.1:39624097-39901597 GCF_901001165.1 Salmo trutta | reverse complement strand
CTATCATTGCTATGCAGACGACACACAATTAATCTTCTCCTTTCCCCCTTCTGACAACCAGGTGGCGAATCGCATCTCTGCATGTCTGGCAGACATATCAGTGTGGATGACGGATCACCACCTCAAGCTGAACCTCGGCAAGACGGAGCTGCTCTTCCTCCCGGGGAAGGACTGCCCGTTCCATGATCTCGCCATCACGGTTGACAACTCCCTTGTGTCCTCCTCCCAGAGTGCTAAGAACCTTGGCGTGATCCTGGACAACACCCTGTCGTTCTCCACTAACATCAAGGCGGTGACCCGATCCTGTAGGTTCATGCGCTACAACATTCGCAGAGTACGACCCTGCCTCACACAGGAAGCGGCGCAGGTCCTAATCCAGGCACTTGTCATCTCCCGTCTGGATTACTGCAACTCGCTGTTGGCTGGGCTCCCTGCCTGTGCCATCAAACCCCTACAACTCATCCAGAACGCCGCAGCCCGTCTGGTGTTCAACCTTCCCAAGTTCTCTCACGTCACCCCGCTCCTCCGCTCTCTCCACTGGCTTCCAGTTGAAGCTCGCATCCGCTACAAGACCATGGTGCTTGCCTACGGAGCTGTGAGGGGAACGGCACCTCCGTACCTTCAGGCTCTGATCAGGCCCTACACCCAAACAAGGGCACTGCGTTCATCCACCTCTGGCCTGCTCGCCTCCCTACCTCTGAGGAAGCACAGTTCCCGCTCAGCCCAGTCAAAACTGTTCGCCGCTCTGGCACCCCAATGGTGGAACAATCTCCCTCACGATGCCAGGACAGCGGAGTCAATCACCACCTTCCGGAGACACCTGAAACCCCACCTCTTTAAGGAATACCTGGGATAGGATAAAGTAATCCTTCTAACCCCCCCCCCTTTAAAGGATTTAGATGCACTATTGTAAAGTGTTTGTTCTACTGGATATTATAGGTGAATGCACCAATTTGTAAGTCGCTCTGGATAAGAGCGTCTGCTAAATGACTTAAATGTAAAATGTAAATGTAAATGTAAATGAGAGTTATTGGACTTAGTGGTAACCAGGGTAGAGTGGAGAGTAATTGGACTTAATGGTAACCAGGGTAGAGTGGAGAGTTATTGGACTTAGTGGTAACCAGGGTAGAGTGGAGAAACGGTGTTTTCTACTTCTGGCCTCTAAATGTATTTCACTCCTACAATAGAGAGAGAGCATCGCCCCATAGGCTACAGTACTACCTATAGGCAGTAGCATATTCTCGCATGGAGCAACAGTGCCTCATAACGTTTGTGTGAAGAGTCTATGAATCACTTTAAAATATCCTGTAAACCATATAGGAAAATGCCTCCGAAATTAGGCAAATTGAGTGAATTGCAGACATACAGTATGCTAAATACACATCGAATGTGTCACGGGGCTACAGCATATCATTGACAGATAGTTTGGAAGAGAGTGACGTTAAAATGTATTTAAAAAAAAAAAATCGTATTGGCAAGATACAATAGGTGAAATCAATTGATACATTTCAAAACCAGCATATAGTTCGAGGTAATAATTAATGTGTGGAAAGTTATAAAACATCTGTCTCAGTTTTAAACCACGGAGCGCCTACGGCTGCTATGCAGTCTACCAAACTCTACACACTCACGCGTAAAAGTCATAGCCGTCCGTTATAACGCGGTTCCTATGGGAAGGTGAGATAGCCGTATCAATATACTCTGACGTTAACCGTATCAATACTCTGACGTTAACCGTATCAAAAGCTATGCAGTGGCTACAGGATTCTATCGCGGAGGTGTGAGATTGCTACCTTATTAAAACCCCTATGGAATTCCTCTCTAGATAGCTGTGTCCACATTACAGCGCACCACGGGGACAAACCAAGCCTATTTGTCTGGCTAAACCATTTAAAACATCCGCATGAGAGCGGCATGGTAACAGTTTGATGGGTAATACCTCCACAACAGAATGCCACGTACGAGCCGCTGGGGGGGGGGGGGGCGGCGGAGCGGTATAATGTAGAGGATCGTTGAAGAGCACCTGTACGGGTATCGCTGGGTGTTCACTGCTGAATGGCGGTAGCATCACTGGCTGTAACGTAGGTTAACGAGAGGATTTCACATCGCGATTTACACACACAAACACATTATATATATATATATATATTTTAAAAAAAATTGTGGAACTGGCCATATTTGAAACGTTCTTATATTTGATAATGGATTCACATGTGGTGACACTTAATAAGTCATGCATTTTAGACACTGGCATGACATTCGTTATCTAAATGTTTCTTTCAGTTTGCTGTCAACATCAGCAGAAACACTGGCCCTACTGAAACGATGTAATCAATTGATAAACCCAATCCTGAGGCGAAAAGGATGTCTCTGCACGTCCCCAAGAAACATCAGGGACAGTTTGCGAGGTGAACGGTTCCGTCAATGACAGATACTTACCTGATTGGACATTGACGGCTTGCAGAAGGACAGTGAGAGTGACGATAGTAGTTAGAGTGGGTTTCAAAAGCCACGTTTTGGTTTTCCACCTTGTGGACCATATTTGCATCTCCATGGTTTCTCACTCAGCGCCACAAAACTTCTGAAAAAAAAAAACGGTGCGACCTTTTCAGAACAAAATGTGGGTCCTTTTCCTTCCACAAATCCACAAAAAAAATTTTTTTTTTAAATAACGGTGTGTTGTTGGTAATTGTTGTTACTACAACAAAGCCATAAGTGAAAAACAAAACGAGTTTCTTCTTTACAGCCAAACTGGGCCTCTTGCTCCTCTTTCCCTTATCCCCAGCCCTTAGACTGAAGGTGTACGGGCGTTCAGAAAAGTACCGGAGACAATTCGATTGCTCCGTGAGCCGCGCGCGCAGTCTGGAGGGAGGCGGCACGAACCTCTGAACCGCGACTGGCAGGAAACTGACATGGAAAATGTTCCGTTTTAGCGAATCACCATGCTGGAAAAATTAACTCCTGGTCCCGTCCAACCATCTGTCATTCAAGAGTGACCAGACGTCCTTAGTTTACAAGAAGGTGTTGGGAGCGTTGATTAGGAGTCGTATCAGTTATGTCATATTCTTCATATCGTATTGTCATACGGAGATCGATGGAGGGACAGAGGGAGAGACAATGACGCGAAATAACGGCATGCATTACAAGACATTACAGTTTTATCTACAACACGCATAACATATCATTTATACATTCCACTGCAGTGGTATTGGGGTTTCTTTATAATTGGATAAAATCAATTACATCTGAATGTAATGAAATGTAAATAGGGTAATTTAGATTTAAACAAATAAATAATTCTTTAGCCAACACTATAAAACAGTCTAAATGATTACTTTAATCATTACAGTGTTAGTAATCATCACCTAATTGTAAGGGATGAAGCTATGTATAAAACACTTAAAAGCTGGAGGGATTTGGTTGCTAATGTAAATTAAACGGAGGGGTAGAGCATCAACAGCGATTCCAGGCATTTCCTGAATGCATGAGAAATAATAGGTTAAATACCCAACAAGACCCTAAAACTGTGATATCAAAGCTTTAGTAGCCAAAATGAAATGTTTTCCAGATTTTTAAAGATATCTTTCAAAGTAAGAAACTTTGGAAAGCAAGTGGAGAAGAAAGGGAAGATAATTATTGCAAAAAAAAGAGCATTGGAACAGAGAATGGAAGCACAGGTGTTAGCTATAGAGCTCTGGGCTGCATCCCAAATGGAATCCTATTCCTTATATAGTGCAGTGCACTACTTTTGACCAGAGCCCATAAGGGCCCATAGGGTCAAAAGTAGTGCACTATGTAGGGAATAGGGTGCCATAGGGCTTTGATAAAAAGCAGTGCACTAGATAGGGAATAGGGTGCCATAGGGCTCTGGTCAAAAGTAGTGCACTATATAGGGAATATGTTGCTTTTTGGTACGCAAACCCTTGCCCTTGAGTTGGTTCTCCGCAGTGTGACGTTGAGAGACATTATTTGACAGTTTAATTGTAATAATTGTCACACAAATCCAAACCACATTTAGGGGAGTTTGTCAGTGTTCAGAACGATATCACACAACACACATCAAAGACATGTTTACTCTAAAGTCAGGATGAAGAGTTTGGGTAGATGAATGTGTGTAGTCATGCACAAAGATTAGTTTGTACGTCCTCATTTGTTAAATGGGAATGTGGATCACATAAGGGTGTACTTTCAAACCGTTTTCAAGAGGATGTATATATATGTTGTCACTGTGAATGTATTGTGTTTACATTGTGTGTAGATTGGACCAATTATCCATTGTAGTATCACTGTTAAAGAAGTGTGCTTGTCTATCTGAATGTGCAGTTCAGTCCTTAAATGCCAGTAAAACCAGTAGAAACCCATTTTTTTTAAGCTAAAAGAAGATGGGCAGAGTTTACTCATGATGTTGCCCAATGATTTAACCGAACGAGTCATCGTTTTAAGTCAAAGTATGATTTATTTAGCCTTGAAGTGACAAAACCCGATATGCCCACTTCGTGCAAATCCGAGTGAATGCACTGTCTTTTGCTATAATGTGACATACAAAATTATTTTCAATTGCTTTATTAATCAGAAACAGCTGCAGATTTATTCCTCTTTTTGCGACTGTGGTGAGCCAAAGAGCCTCGTGTACACTCAGCAGCCTGAGCCAAGGAACACGTTATAATAAGGGGTGAAAACGTGTGTTTTTGCACCTCATCTGTTTTCACTAAGAAGTATCATAATCCATTGGATCATTTGTCAATTTTCACTTTTTTTTGTTGAGTTAGCCTGTATAAAAATAAGAAATATGTATGACCATTTTATAAATGCTATCATTTTAAAAACGATAGCATTTTTGTAAACCCGCTTCCCCCCGTCGCCCCTAGATGAATGGATTTGACCACTAAAGCTTCTCTACACGCTCCACTGCTTTTGATTGGTGTAACTTTAGCTAGAAACCACAAGAAAATTAAAGGAACTTATCATTATATTATCATTTGAGGCGTTCATTATCATGAGCAAAGTACTTTCACTTCCCCTGTGAGAACCATGAGATCGGGCTGACTTGGCTTTGCTGTAGCGCACCGAAGCCTGCCAGCAGCCTACCTACCAAAGGTTGCACCGTGTCCATTACAATGTAGGAAAATGCATATCAGCTTTCTTGCAGTATTTATCCCTATCACCGGAGCTTCGACTTGTTCTTTCTAACTATTGCATTTATTTATTTATTTTTTTAATATATTTTTTTTTTACACCCGATTTCATGGTATCCAATTGGTAGTTACAGTCTTGTCTCATTGCTGCAACTCCCATACGGCCTCGGGAGAGACGAAGGTCGAGAGCCGTGCGTCCTCTGAAACACAACCCAACCAAGCCGCACTGCTTCTTGACACAATGTCCACTTAACCCGGAAGCCAGCCTGAACCAATGTGTCGAAAGAAACACCGGGCCTATTGTGTGCCGCCCCATGGGTCTCCCTGTCACGGCCGGCTGCGACAGAGCCTGGACTCGAACACAGAATCTCTAGTGGCACAGCTAGCACTGTGATGCAGTGCCTTAGACCACTGCGCCACTAACTATTTCTATGGCGGATTCGTGGCCGCAATTTATGGAAGATGACAAAACTTTGGAGATAAAAATAGGTGGTGAAATCAAAGATAGGCCAGTAGTTTCCATCTGAGGCGAAGTAAATCAATGATTATGACAATTCAGAACCAACCATAAAGCCAACTGGCGATATGGTGTCATTAAGGAAACCTCAGCAACAGCAGATAAGATTAGCTATGAGATTAGCATTAGCATGCTAGCTAGCTACACTGACAGCTGTGACTTCCCTATATGTTGATGTTTATCAGCTCCACGTAGAAATTCCCACACAAATTAGTGAATATGTACAGTTGAAGACGGAAGTTTACATACACTTAGGTTGGAGTCATTAAAACTCGTTTTTCAACCACTCCACAAATTTCTTGTTAACAAACTATAGTTTTGGCAAGTCGGTTTGGACATCTACATTGCGCATGACACAAGTAATTTTTCCAACAATTGTTTACAGACAGATTATTTCACTTATAATTCACTGTATCACAATTCCAGTGGTTCAGAAGTTTACATACCCTAAGTTGACTGTGCCTTTAAACAGCTTGGAAAATTCCAGAAAATGATGTCATGGCTTTAGAAGCTTCTGATAGGCTAATTGACATCATTTGAGTCAATTGGCAGTGTACCTGTGGATGTATTTCAAGGCCTACCTTCAAACTCAGTGTCTCTTTGCTTGACATAATGAGAAAATCAAAAGAAATCAGCCAAGACATCAGAAGAAAATTGTAGACCTCCACAAGTCTGGTTCATCATTGGGAGAAATTTCCAAACGCCTGAAGGTACCACGTTCATCGGTACAAACAATAGTACGCAAGTATAAACACCATGGGACCACGCAGCCGTCATACCGCTCTGGATGGTGACGCCTTCTGTCTCCGAGAGATGAACGTACTTTGGTGCTAAAAGTGCAAATCAATCCCAGAACAACAGCAAAGGACCTTGTGAAGGTGCTGGAGGAAACAGGTACAAAAGTATCTATATCCAAAGTAAAACGAGCCCTATATCGACGTAACCTGAAAGGCCGCTCAGCAGGGAAGAAGCCACTGCTCCAAAACCGGCATAAAAAAGCCAGACTACGCTTTGCAACTGCACATGGGGACAAAGATCGTACTTTTTGGAGAAATATACTCTGGTCTGATGAAACAAAAATAGAACAATTTGGCCATAATGACCATTGTTATGTTTGGAGGAAAAAGGGGTGGGTTTGCAAGCTGAAGAACACCGTCCCATTCATGAAGCACGGGGCTGGCAGCATCATGTTGTGGGGGTGCTTTGCTGCAGGAGGGACTGGTGCACTTCACAAAATAGATGGCATCAGGAAGCAACATCTCCAGACATCAGTCAGGAAGTTAAAGCTTGGTCACAAATGGGTCTTCCAATTGGACAATGACCCCAAGCATACGTCCAAAGTTGTGGCAAATGGCTTAAGGACAACAAAGTCAAGGTATTGGAGTGGTCATCGCAAAGCCCTGACCTCAATCCCATAGAAGTTTTGTAGGCAGAACTGAAAAAGCGTGTGCGAGCAAGGGGGCCTACAACCCTGACTCAGTTACACCAGCTCTGTCAGGAGGAATGGGCCAAAATTCACCCAACTTATTGTGGGAAGCTTGTTGAAGGCTACTCGAAACGTTTGACCCAAGTTAAACAATTTTAAGGCAATGCTACCAAATACTAATTGACTGTATGTAAACTTCTGACCCACTGGGAATGTGATGAAAGAAATAAAAGCTGAAATAAATCATTCTCTCTACTATTATTGTGACATTTCACATTCTTAAAATAAAGTGGTGATACTAACTGACCTAAAACAGGGATTTTTTTTACTAGGATTAAATGTCAGGAATTGTGAAAAACTGAGTTTAAATGTATTTGGCTAAGGTGTATGTAAACTTCTGACTTCAACTGTATAAGTAGCCTTCATCATTCTTCGAGGTTGGACCTAAACGTGCATTTCCTCTCTAGGACACAAAATTATGTTGAAATAGTGTTGTCAACTTCCCCTGATTTGGTTCTTAAAGTGCCTTGCTCAAGGGCACAACGGCAGTAGATAACATGAAATGTACAAAAATGTCACCAGATTTTTCCCAGTCAGTTTCAGGTCTACCTCTAACCTGTAGGCTACCTCCCACTCTATACACAGCCGTGCCGACTTGCTTCGAGCTATGGTCTCCTGCGCACCACAGGACTCTGTTAGCCTTATGAGTTCAAAGGTTAAAGCCTAGGCGTTAGCTCGGGGAGTTTACACAAGCTTTCAAGTCTCAGACAGGTCATTCCTCATCGTATGAGCATGGTTCACCAAATTACCTTACATTAGCAAAGGGTCTTGCCGTGCATATCTAGGCTGCATCACAAATGGTACCCTATTCCTTATGTAGTGGAGTAACTTGACTAGAGCCCAATGGGTCCTTACAAACTCAGGTGTTCCACCTGTCCTTCAACAGGTTTGGTGTACTGTAAATGAAAAGCTCTGGAGGGGTTGGATCTGTAGTGTAGGGTGGCAGTCTTATGCCAGCGTTGCCCAGAATGACCTCAGACTTGCTGTCTACTGCCTGCTAGCTCAGTGATACTACAGCAAAAAAAAAGTTCCTGCAAAAACCCTCCTTTACCCTCCCTCCCTCCTTCTCCCTCTTCCACCTCTCTTCACCCCCTGGTCTCAACCTATTTCTCCTCCTCTCTATACACCCTCACCTCCTCCTCCTCCGCCTCCTCCTCCTCCTCCGCCTCCTCCTCCTCCTTCACCACCCGAAGCTAGCGTGTACAGATACAGCTTGGCTTGGCAAGAGAGGGTCGGAAAGGCTAGCAAGGTTTGCTCTCTAATCTGGTCAGCAGGAAAATGTCAGAGATCTTGCTCATGCTGCTAGCTGGGCCTGCAGCCCAACTTAATTACTTTAATTTGAGGACCCCTCCTGTGTTGGCACACACAGGCCTCTACGACCAAACCTCAAAAATCTGACTCTCTCTCTCTTGGTTGGACACAATGTGTTTCCAGCACAGTAGGCAGAATGTACAGACGGAACAGAACAGAACGAATGGAAGGGTAGGATCGGAAAATTCCATAACTTCTTATAGAATCTTGTAGAATCTACCATTTTTAGCGCGACTTGAGTTTTTGGAACTACTCTCTATAGTTGAAAGCATATGATTACAACCAAAGCGTTTGTTTGCCAAGCAGTACCAAGATGGCATTGTATAATTAGTCTATAAAAAGTATCCTCCTTGAACAGGGCTAAACCCGAGCAGCTGAAAACATAAACTTCTAGGCGATATTGCTCACCAGCAGCTCTGTTTTCCTGCTTAACAGGCTTTCAATTAGTCTCTTTTCAAGTTTCTTAGATAAATAAAAATCTGTTATTTGCACACACTCCACACTCTCTCTCTCTTTCTCCAAGCCAGGACCCTCTTGAGGTTTCTTCCTTCTAAGGAGTTTTTCCAATACTCAGTGTATATTTTCTTTTTCAGGGTCTATGCCGAGTTACTGTAAAACACAGGAAAAAAAAAAGTGGTTGTAAAAAAAAAATATCACTTGTGTTGCGTAGACAGAGGAGACATTTTTTACATTTACATTTTAGTCATTTTAGCAGACGCTCTTATCCAGAGCAACTTACAGTAGTGAATGCATACATTTCATACATTTTTTTCTGTACTGGTCCCCCGTGGGAATCGAACCCACAACCCTGGCATTGCAAACACCATGCTCTACCAACTGAGCCACACGGGACTCATCTGGAAATGATGGAGCAGGCTCGAGTCATTTGATGCAATAAGATAAATGAAACACTTTTTCACAGATTGGAAGCATTACTTAGCTGGTACTTCTTCTATAAATCAGCCAAAAGACTCTGTTCTAATGAAAGTGTTTGTTTTATAGTTCCCTTTGTAAAGTCTCCTGAGTCATGTACATCTACAGAGTTCCCTACAGCTAGATGTACTGGTGTCTCTCCCTACAGCTAGATGTACTGGTGTCTCTCCCTACAGCTAGATGTACTGGTGTCTCTCCCTAGAACTCGATGTACTGGTGTCTCTCCCTACAGCTATATGTACTGGTGTCTCTCCCTACAGCTAGATGTACTGGTGTCTCTCCCTACAGCTAGATGTACTGGTGTCTCTCCCTACAGCTAGATGTACTGGTGTCTCTCCCTACAGCTAGATGTACTGGTGTCTCTCCCTACAACTAGATGTACTGGTGTCTCTCCCTAGAACTCGATGTACTGGTGTCTCTACCTACAGCTAGATGCACTGGTGTCTCTCCCTAGAACTCAATGTACTGGTGTCTCTCCCTACAGCTAGATGTACTGGTGTCTCTCCCTACAGCTAGATGTACTGGTGTCTCTCCCTAGAACTCGATGTACTGGTGTCTCTCCCTACAGCTAGATGTACTGGTGTCTCTCCCTAGAACTTGATGCACTGGTGTCTCTCCCTAGAACTCAATGTACTGGTGTCTCTCCCAACAATTAGACGTACTGGTGTCTCTCCCTACAGCTAGATGTACTGGTGTCTCTCCCTACAGCTAGATGTACTGGTGTCTCTCCCTACAGCTAGATGTACTGGTGTCTCTCCCTACAGCTAGATGTACTGGTGTCTCTGCTGAGGATTGTGATGGTTTCTCATGATAGCGTTTTATTTTGTAATGTGTATTATTTGATAAAGTGTGTATTTATATTTAACCTTAATTTAACTAGGCATGTCAGTTAAGGACAAATTCTTATTTACAACTGACGGCCTACACCAGCCAAACCCTAACGACGTTGGGCAAGTTGTGCGCCGCCCAATGGGACTCCCAATCACGACCAGTTGTGATACAGCCTGGAATCGAACCAGGGTCTGTGGTGACACCTCTAGCACTGAGATGCAGTGCCTTAGACCGCTGCGCCACTCGGGATTATTTGCAGGGTCTCAATGGGACTCCTTGCTAAAATAAAGGTGAAATAAAAATAAAAGAAAAAATATGTGACGCAATCAGCTAACTGAAACACTTTTTCACAGGTAAGAGCATTACCTAGCTGGTGCTCAGATAGAGCATTACTTAGCTGGTACTCAGGGATAGTATTACTTAGCTGGTGCTCAGAGAGAGCATTAATTAGCTGGTGCTCAGAGAGCATTACTTAGCTGGTGCTCAGAGAGAGCATTACTTAGGTGGTGCTCAGATAGAGCATTACCTAGCTGGTGCTCAGATAGAGCATTACTTAGCTGGTACTCAGGGATAGTATTACTTAGCTGGTGCTCAGAGAGAGCATTACTTAGCTGGTGCTCAGAGAGCATTACTTAGCTGGTGCTCAGAGAGAGCATTACTTAGGTGGTGCTCAGATAGAGCATTACTTAGTTGGTGCTCAGATAGAGCATTACTTAGCTGGTGCTCAGAGAGCATTACTTAGCTGGTGCTCAGAGAGAGCATTACTTAGGTGGTGCTCAGATAGAGCATTACTTAGCTGGTGCTCAGATAGAGCATTACTTAGTTGGTGCTCAGATAGAGCATTACTTAGCTGGTGCTCAGAGAGCATTACTTAGCTGGTGCTCAGAGAGAGCATTACTTAGGTGGTGCTCAGATAGAGCATTACTTAGCTGGTGCTCAGATAGAGCATTACTTAGCTGGTGCTCAGATTGAGCATTACTTAGCTGGTGCTCAGAGAGAGCATTACTTAGCTGGTGCTCAGAGAGAGCATTACCTAGCTGGTGCTCAGAGACAGCATTACTTAGCTGGTGCTTTAATAGAGCATTACTTAGCTGGTGCTTTAATAGAGCATTACTTAGCTGGTGCTTTAGTAGAGCATTGCTTAGCTGGTGCTCAGAGAGCATTACTTAGCTGGTGCTTTAATTGAGCATTACTTAGCTGGTGCTTTAATAGAGCATTGCTTAGCTGGTGCTCAGAGAGCATTACTTAGCTGGTGCTTTAATAGAGCATTACTTAGCTGGTGCTTTAATAGAGCATTACTTAGCTGGTGCTCAGATTGTACATTACTTAGCTGGTGCTCATACAAATCAGTCGAAGTGGGAGCTGATAGATTTATATTTCTCCCTCGTCTTAGTGTTTCTTGAGGACAACATCTAGTGAATGAAAGCCTAATAAACGTCATATGGTAATAAAATGTGGTTGTTACCAGGCTCCTAGCCTCTGATGCGTATTACCCCATTAATTTCCCTTCACTTCCCATCAGCAGACGTTACCTCAAACACACTGTGTTGCTGCGCTAAATTATCCACTTAAACAACAGTTTGTGTGTTTGAGTGTGTGTGTGTGTGTGTGTCCGTGTGGTTGGGGGGGGGGGATACATACTAGACATTGCAGACCACAAATCTACCGGGAGGAATGTGTGTGTGTCTGGGCATGCTCATTACGTTTGACTGTTAGCGGTAGGCTACCAGCTACCCAGTGTGTGTGTGTGTGTGTGTGTGTGTGTGTGTGTGTGTGTGTGTGTTCTACCAGCTGCTTAATACGACCTGAAAGAAAGGGGGATGTGTGCCCTGCCTCTGCTCTCACTTGGAGGTTTTGTCAAGTCATCGCTTAGGTTTCTGCTGCAAAACCTATACAGTAGGACAGTGTAATGGTTTCTTTTGAGCTTGAAGAGAGTGTAGAGTTTAATGCTTTCTATGTGGATTGTCTGTGATACTCTAAACACGCATCAGATACCATGTTCCTCAAAGACAGCCCAGCCTGGCTAATAGTCTCCTTCTACGGTGTCACTGTCCGAGCCGAGCATCGACGGGGCTGTAGAGGGTCAAGAGCCTCAAGTTCCTTGGCGTCCATCACTAACAAACTATCATGGTTCAAATACACCAAGGCCTGTCATGAAAACATGGAAACATTTGGTCATGGGTCCTCAGATCCTCAAAAAGTTCTACAGCTGCACCATCAAGAGCATCCTCACTGGTTGCGTCACCGCTTGTTATGGCAACTGCTTGGCATCCGACCGCAAGACGCTACAGAGGGTAGTGTTCATCACTTGGTCCAAGGTTCCTGCCATCCAGGACCTCTATACCAGGCGGTGTCAGAGGAAGGATCTAAAAATCATTAAAAACTCCAGCCACCCAGGTCATAGACTGTTCTCTCTGCTACCGCACGGCAACGCTGTACCAGAGCGCCAATTCTAGGTCCAAAAGGCTTCTTAACAGCTTCTACCCGCAAGTCATTAGACTGCTAAACAGTTAATCAACTGGCCACCCAGGACTATCTACATTGACCTCCTTTTTTATACTGCTGCTACTCGCTGTTTATTATCTATTATTATCTATGCATCGACAAGTTACATGTACATGTACGTATTACCTGAATTTATCGCGACTAACCTGTACCCCCGCACATTGACTCTGTACCGGTAGACCCCTGTATATAGCCTCCACATTGACTCTGTACCGGTACCCCCTGTATATAGCCTCCACATTGACTCTGTACCGGTACCCCCTGTATATTGCCTCCACATTGACTCTCTATCGGTACCCCCTATTTATAGCCTCATTACTAACCGGTACCCCCTGTATATAGCCTGTTATTTTAATGTGAAACTTTGTTTATTACTTTATACAAATATTTTCCTACTTCAAAATTCAGCATTGTTTGTTAACGGTTTCCTAAAAAAATGTCTTGTCTAAGAACACTGGGAAACCTACGCTAAGTTAACCTGACTTTGATTTTGATTAGCCTTTGATTTTAAAGTGTGTTTTAAAGTGTGTTGTACAATTGGTTTCCATTGTGCATTTTAAAAAGCACCGGATGAGACTTTGTCAATAGTGCACTATGACAGTGTTCTATTAAGAATACAAAGTATGGACCACTTTATACCATTCGACTGTTAGTCAGGCAGCTCGCTGCTTTCCAACTGTTTAACAGCTGAGCGTTGGACAAAACAAATCAAATTGTATTTGTCACATGCGCCGAATACAACAGGTGTAGAAAATATTTACTGACAAGCCCTAGCCCCAACAGGTTAACCACTGGATCAAAATCTATACTGGTTCAGACGAGACTTCGGTTCCCCCTGAGGAGGACCAAAGTAGGTTGATGTGACTGTATTGAGAGATCATGGTATGACACTCCACAAAATGGCCACTCTACTGAAAAGGACAATTGACAACAGACATTTCTAAGTCAAATCAAAATCAAATCAAAGTTTATTGGTCTCGTACACAGATTTGAGATGTTATCGCAGGTGCAGCGAAATGCTTTTGTTTCTATCTCCAATAGCACACTAATACCTAGCAATATAAAACAATACACACATAATGCAAAAAAGTTAAATTAAAGTAATTAAGTAATATCACAACTAGCAATGTCAGAGTTTGGAATATACACTACCGATCAAAAGTTTGGGGTCACTTAGAAATGTCCTTGTTTTTGAAAGAAAAGCACATTTGTTCTCCATTAAAATAACATCAAATTGATCTGGAATACAGTGTAGACATTGTTAATGTTGCAAATGACTATTGTAGCCGGAAATGGCAGATTTTTTTAATGGAATATCTACATAGGTGTACAGAGGCCCATTATCGGCAACCATCACTCCTGTGTTCCAATGGCACGTTGTGTTAGCTAATCCAAGTTTATCATTTAAAAAAGGCTAATTGATCATTAGAAAACCCTTTTGCAATTATGTTAGCATAGCTGAAAACTGTTTGTCTGATTAAAGACGCAATAAAACTGGCCTTCTTTACACTAGTTGAATATCTGAAGCATCAGCATTTGTGGGTTTGATTACAGGCTCAAAATGGCCAGAAACAAATAACTTTCTTCTGAAACTCGTCAGTCCATTGTTGTTCTGAGAAATTAAGGCTATTCCATGAGAGAAAATGCCAAGAAACGGAATATCTCGTACAATGCTGTGTACTACTCTCTTCACAGGACAGCACAAACTGGCTCTAACCAGAGTAGAAAGAGGAGTGGGAGGCCCCGGTGCACAACTGAGCAAGACGATAAGTACATTAGTGTCTAGTTTAAGAAACATCAGTCTCAATGTCAACAGTGAAGACGCGACTCCGGGATGCTGGCCTTCTAGTTCCTCTGCCCAGTGTCTGTGTTCTTTGCCCATCTTAATCTTTTATTTGTATTGGCCAGTCTGAGATATGGCTTTTTCTTTGCAACTCTGCCTAGAAGGCCAGCATCCCGGAGTCGCATCTTCACTGTTGACGTTGAGACTGGCGTTTTGCGGGTACTATTTCATGAAGCTGCCAGTTGAGGACTTGTGAGGCGTCTGTTCTTCTATTCTCTCTGCAGATTCTCTCAAGCTCTGTCAGGTTGGATGGAGTGCGTCGCTGCACAGCTTTTTTCAGGTCTCTCCAGAGATCGGGTTTAAGTCCGGGCTCTGGCTGGGCCCCTCAAGGACATTCAGAGACTTGTCCCAAGCCACTCCTGTGTTGTCTTGACCGTGTGCTTAAGGTCATTGTCCTGTTGGAATGTGAACCTTCACCCCAGTCTGAGGTCCTGAGATCCCTGGAGCAGGTTTTCAACAAGGATGTCTCTGTACTTTGCTCCATTCATCTTTCCCTTGATCCTGACTAGTCTCACAGTCCCTGCCGCTGAAAAACCTCATGATATTGCCACCACCATGCTTCACCTTACGCATGGTGCCATGTTTCCTCCAGACGTGACGCTTGGCATTCAGGCCAAATAGTTCAATCTTGGTTTCATCAGACCAGAGAATCTTGTTTCTCATGGTCTTTGAGTCCTTTAGGTGCCTTTGGGCAAACTCCAAGATTGCTGTCATGTGCCTTTTACTGAGGACTGGCTTCCGTCTGGCCATTCTACCTTAAAGGCCTGATTGGTGGAGTGCTGCAGAGATGGTTGTCCTTCTGGAAGGTTCTCCCATCTCCACAGAGGAACTCTGGAGCTCTGTCAGAGTGACCATCTTAACTAGCCTCTCAAAGGACTTCATGATCAGAGAAGTGAGTGCTATGGGGCGATAGTCATTTAGTTCAGTTACTATGTAGAGATTGAATATGTCAGCCGGTCTGCACATGCTCTGAGGACGCGGCTTGGGATGCAATCTGGACCGGCAGCCTTGTGAGGCTTAACACGCTTAAATGACTTACTTATGTCGGCCACAGATAATGAGTGCACAGAGTCCCCGCATCGTTGGCTCAATGTTGTTTTCCTCGAAGTGGGAAAACAAGGTGTTTAGCTTGTCTGAGAGAGAGAGGCGTCGGTGTCCGCGATGTGCTTTGCTTTCCCTTTATAATCTGTGATTGTCTGGAGTCCCTGCCATATAGTATGTCTTGTTTGTTTGGCCATCGAGTCGTGACTTTGTCCCTGTACTGTCGTTTCGCATCTTTGATTGCCTCACGGAGGTCATAGCTGGTCTGTTTGTACACGTCCATGTTCCCACTCACCTTGCCATGGTTAAATGCAGTTGTTTGTGCTTTCAGTTTTGCCATCTATACACTGTTTTTGGTTTGGATAAGTTCTAATCATCACAGTGAGAACAACATCCATCTGTGCACTTCCTGATGAACCCAGTCACAGAGTCAGCATTTGTGTCGATTTCTTTAAGCATAGATTCCGATTGGTCAGACTAACGTTGAACAGTCCTTGCCACAGGTGTTCCTGATTATGTTTCTGCCTATAGGTGGGGGGGGGGGGGGGAGCAGAATGGAGACATGATCTGATTTCCCGACTGGAGGGTGGGGGAGGGTCTTGTAGCCATCCCAGAAAGGACAGTAGCAATGAGTTCTTGATGTGCGTGTAGCATAGGAGATATGTTAATAGAATTTTGGTAGCGTTATCCTCACGTTTCCTTTATTAAAGTCTACAGCTACAATAAATGTGGCCTCAGGATATGCGGTTTCCAGTTTGCACATAGTTCAGTGTAGTTCCTTCAGAGCCGTCACAGTGTCGGCTAGGGAGGGAATGCTAAAGAAAATTATCTCGGGAGCTAATCCGGTCGGCATTTGATGGCAAGGTATTCCAGATAGGAAGAACTAAAAGACTTGAGTCACAATCACACCATGAGTTTTTAATCATGAAACAAACCCCACCGCCTCTCTTTTTCCCAGAGAGTTCTTTCTTCCTGTCCGCGAGATGGAAGGAGAACACCGCTGGCTAAATTTACAGGGAAAATTAATCTGGAGAGAGCCATGATTCTGTAAATGAGAGTATGTTGCAGTCCCTGGTGGCTCTTTGGAAGGTGATCCTCGCCCTGAGCTCGACTATGTTTTGTCCAGGGACTGAACGTTAGCAAGTAATAGACTCAGAAGCTGTGGATGGTATGCATGCCACCTGAGTCTGACAAGGGCCCCACTTCTTCTGAACTTAACAGCCATGAGTCCAACTAACTCAGAATTCAGTTTAAAGTAAACTTGTCTTAACTCCCATACAGTGATGAGTTCAACATCAATTTAGAAGCCCTGTTAATACCTGTATCTAACATGCATCCTTTGTTCTGATCCTGTCCATATTCTGATTGTGCCCACATTAGTATTTTGGTGTATTTTTATTTAACCAGGCAAGCCAGGTAAGAACACATTTTTATTTACAATGACGGTCTAGGAACAGTGGGTTAACTGCCTTGGTCAGTGGCAGAACGACAGATTTTTACCTTGTCAGCTTGGGGGATTCAAACCAGCAACCGTTCAGTTACCGGCCCAACGCTCTAACCACTAAGCTACCTGTAGCCACCCGGGAAAGCCACCCGAGTTTCTGCTTGAATTTCTGCCAAGTGACCTCTGATCTAATATCCCAAAGTTATTTTCAGCTGTATGTAATAATACAAAAAAAGTTATGACCGAAATAATGAAAGAAATAATAAAATTACTGCCAAGTTGGCTAGGAGCTAGAAATCATTGTCATTGTCAGCTAAACTCATTTAAGAATGTTTATTGCATCATATAGTATAGATTCTTTCAGATCATCGACTGTGCCTTGGAGTGCTTGGGTAAACTCCTTCCTGGTTGGCCCTGTCCGTTTAACAGTGCCAGTGTCTCCCAGCACCTCTGTCTTAATCCCCAGTAATTATGCTGCAATAGTTTATGTGCCGGGGGCCAGGGTCAGCTTTTCTTATGTGGTGCACTGTGTGTTTGTAGGCATGCTCCCACTAATCCCTCTCTAGCTCTCTTTCTCTCTCTCTCTCTCTCTCTCTCTCTCTCTCTCTCTCTCTCTCTCTCTCTCTCTGTTGTCTCTCTCTCTGTTGTATCTCTCTCTCTCTCTCTCTCTCTCTCTCTCTCTCTCTGTTGTCTCTCTCTCTGTTGTATATTTCTCTCTCTCTCTGCTGTCTCTCTCTCTGCTGTCTCTCTCTCTCTCTCTCTCTCTTTCTCTCCCTCTCTCTCTGCTCTCTCCCTCTCTCTGCTCTCTCCCTCTCTCTGCTCTCTGCCTCTCTCTCTGCTCTCTGCCTCCCTCTCTCTCTCTCTCTCTCTCTCTCTCTCTCTCTCTCTCTCCCTCCCTCCCTCCCTCTCTGTCTCCCTCTCTCTCTCTGTGTCTCTCTCTCTCTCTCTCTGTGTCTCCCCTCCCGGACGACTTGAGCCCCTGGTTGTGCTGCTGATCCCGTGCTCCTGGTCCAACTGCAGCTGTCAACCTCTGGCCTGATTTCACTAGGCGTCCCTGTCCCAGACCCCTACTGATCTGCATTGCTTGCTTGCGCTTTGGGGTTTTAGGCTGGGTATCTGTAAAGGTCTTTGTGGTTTTAGACTGGGTATCTGTAAAGGTCTTTGTGGTTTTAGACTGGGTATCTGTAAAGGTCTTTGTGGTTTTAGACTGGGTATCTGTAAAGGTCTTTGTGGTTTTAGGCTGGGTATCTGTAAAGGTCTTTGTGGTTTTAGGCTGGGTATCTGTAAAGGTCTTTGTGGTTTTAGACTGGATATCTGTAAAGGTCTTTGTGGTTTTAGGCTGGGTATCTGTAAAGGTCTTTGTGGTTTTAGACTGGATATCTGTAAAGGTCTTTGTGGTTTTAGACTGGATATCTGTAAACCAACTGCTGATGCAAAAAAAAGGGGTTAATAAAAATACATTTGGTTAATAAAGAAACTGCTCATTGTCTAAAACAAAACATGCCAACAGTGTTTCTAAAATCAAATCAAATACCATTTTATTGGTCACGTACACGTGATTAGCAGATGTTATTGCAGGTGTAGCGAAATGCTTGTGCTTCTAGCTCCAACAGTGCAGTAATATCTAACAAGTAATATCTAACAAATTACACAACATATACCCAATACACACAACTCTAAGTAGGAATCATTTAAGACTATATACATATAGACGAGCGATGTCAGAGCGGAACAGACTAAGATACATTAGAATAGTATAGAATTGTATATTCTTGGCCTATGAACCACGTGTTCCTGCCCTGATCAGAAAGACGTGTTCGTGACTTGTTGACTTTCACAGGCTCTCCTGACATGATGTTGAATGACAACCACGAATGAAGGAGGGGGAGAAAAACAGACAGCTTCTCCTGATTAATGTGAGTTCCACTTCTCTCTGTTGTTGCAGATTGGTGGGTGGCCCAGGAGCTTTTCAGTGTGAGTACCTACCGACATGCGTTCATTCAAGTGTCATCGTAAAACTATAACAATGGTCATAAATTTTGTAACAAAAACAGTGAGTGTTATGTTGGGGTTGTATATCATTATTTTGCAAATGTGAATGTTTAACTGATCTGGACTACGTTTGAATTTAAATTATTCTCTGTGATGACTCACGTCTAACATTATTCATGACTACCATCCACATGCAATCATTTGCACTTGTCTGATGAACCCTTCTCTTCAACAAAGTTTTCTACCGTAAATTCCGGACTATAAGCCGCAACTTTTTTCCCACGCTTTGAACCTCGCGGTTTAAACAATGACGCGGCTAATATATGGATTTTTCCCGCTTTCAATTTTTTTTTCTCCAAAAAAACACATTCTGTTACGTATTCAGTTTTTTGGCGGCATGAAGCTTTCATTAGACCAATGAAATTGCCGAACGGGTTAAGGTCAAACAACTTTTTTGTTTACTGTTTAGATTAAATCGAGCGCTCTCAAACTTCCCATCATTCTGATTACGGTAGTCATTTTGTCACCCTCATCATGGCAAAGACACGGAGAAATGCATATGATGCAGCTTTCAAGTTGAAGGCGATTGATCTGGCTGTTGGAAAAGGAAATAGAGCTGCTGCACGAGAGCTTGGTCTTAATGAGTCGATGATAAGACGTTGGAAACAGCAGCGTGAGGAATTGACTCAGTGCAAAAAGACAACTAAAGCTTACTGCTAATTTGAAATTTTTGTTACAAGCTGAGTTTCGTTAAAGCCTATTTATTTTTGTTACAAGCCGTTTCGTTAAAGCCTGTGTAAAGTTCATTTGTTTCAATGTACCGGTAGGCACCTGCGGCTTATAGACATGTGCGGCTTATTTATGTTCAAAATAAAAAAAATGTTTTAATTCAGTGGGTGCGGCTTATATTCAGGTGCGCTTAATAGTCCGGAAATTACGGTATGTGTTTAAGATTAGTAGTCCATTTTGTCAATAACAGCTCCTGCACATCATGGCAACAATCTTGACTGAAAAAAATCTTTAAACATTATGAAGGTTATGTGGGTGATGCTGTCGCCCTTCAGATTTCATATTATGCCAATATGTCAAAGTTCTCAATTAGGAAGACAGTGCTTTTCAGAAAGACGTGTTCATGACTTGTTGACTTTCACAGGCTCTCCTGACATGATGTTGAACGACAACCATGAATGAAGGAGGGGGAGAAAAAAACAGACAGCTTCTCTCTAACAAAACAAGTCGTCCAATATTTGCTTCATGAACAGTTGTTGCATCTTCTAAAATAAAACAGAACACGTTTTATTCATTCTGTTTCTGTTTTGTTATGCTAGAAGTGAGAAGTATTGAGTAATTAAATCAATGCAAATAGTCTGGGTAGCCATTTGATTAGCTGTTCAGGAGTCTTATGGCTTGGCGGTAGAAGCTGTTAAGAAGCCTTTTGGACCTAGACTTGGTGCTCCGGTACCGCTTGTCGTGCGGTAGCAGAGAGAACAGTCTATGACTAGGATAGCTGGAGTCTTTGACAATTTTTATGGCCTTCCTCTGACACCGCCTGTTAAAGAGGTAGTGGATGGCAGGAAGCCTGGCCCCAGTGACTTACTGGGCCGTTCGCACTACTCTCTGTAGTGCCTTGCGGTCGGATGCCGAGCAGTTGCCGTACCAGGCAGTGATGCAACCAGTCAGGATGCTCTCGATGGTGCAGTTGTAGAACTTTTTGAGGATCTGAGGACCCATGCCAAATCTTTCAGTCTCTTGAGGGGGAATATGCTTTGTCGTGCGCTCTTCACGACTGTCTTGGTGTGTTTGGACCATTCTAGTTTGTTGGTGATGTGGACAACAAGGAACTTGAAGCTCTCAACCTGCTCCACTACAGCCCCATCGATAAGAATGGGGGCGTGCTCGGTCCTCTTTTTCCTGAAGTCCACAATCATCTCCCTATTCTAGATCATGTTGAGGGAGAGGTTGTTATCCTGGCACCGCACTGCCAGGTCTCTGACTTCATCCCTATAGGCTGTCTCTTCTTTGTCGATGATCAGGCCTACCACTGTTGTGTCGTCGGCAAACATAATGATGGTGTTGGAGTCGTGCCTGGCCATGCAGTCATGGGTGAACATGAAGTAAAGGAGGGGACTGAGCACACACCCCTGAGGGGCCCCTGTGTTGAGGATCAGCATGGCAGATGTGTTGTTACCTACCCTACCACCTGGGGGCGGCCCGTCAGGAAGTCCAGGATCCAGTTGCAGAGGGAGTTGTTTAGTCCCAGGGTCCTTAACTTAGTGATGAGCTTTGAGGGCACTATGGTGTTGAACACACTGAGCTGTAGTCAATGAATAGCATTCTAACATAGATCTTCCTTTGTGCAGGTGGGAATGGGCAGTGTGATTGAGATTGCGTCATTTGTGGAGCTGTATGCAAATTGGAGTGGGTTTATGCTTTCTGGGATAATGGTTTTGATGTGAGCCATGACCAGCCTTTCAAAGCACTTCATGGCTACAGACGTGGGTACTACGTGTCGGTAGTCATTTAGGCAGGTTACCTTAGTGCTCTTGGGCAAGGGCACTATGGTGTTCTGCTTGAAACATTACATTTACATTTTAGTCATTTAGCAGACGCTCTTATCCAGAGCAACTTACAGTAGTGAATGCATTCATTTCATACATATTTTTTAATTTTTTTTGTACTTTTTTCGAACCCACAACCCTGGCATTGCAAACATCATGCTCTACCAACTGAGCCACACAGGACCCATGTTGGTATTAAAGACTCAGTCAGGGACAGGTTGAAAATGTCAGTGAAGACACTTGCCAGTTGGTCAGCGCATGCTCGGAGTACACAGCTACCCCTGCATCCACAGTTATCACAGCTACCACAGCTACCACAGCTACCCCAGCTACCCCTGCTACCCCAGCTACCACAGTTACCACAGCTACCACAGCTACCCCTGCATCCACAGCTACCACAGCTATCACAGCTACCACAGTTACCACAGCTACCACAGCTACCCCAGCTACCACAGTTACCACAGCTACCCCTGCTACCCCTGCATCCACAGCTACCCCAGCTATCACGGCTACCCCTGCTACCCCTGCATCCACAGCTACCACAGCTACCCCAGCTACCACAGTTACCACAGCTACCACAGCTACCCCTGCTACCACTGCTACCACAGCTACCCCAGCTACCACAGTTACCACAGCTGCCCCTGCATCCACAGCTACCCTTGCTACCACATTTACCACAGCTACCACAGCTTCCCCTGCATCCACAGCTACCACATGCTACCACAGCTTTCACAGCTACCCCTGCTACCACAGCTACCCTTGTTACACCATCAACCCCAACTAGCCAGCTCACAAGAGTGAAAGGGAGAGCAGGACACCTGGCAAGAGCATTGGAGAGTGTGACGGTGGTTTCTGAGTGTGGCTGTGTGTGTGTATTTATGTGTGTGTGTGTGGATGTGTTTAACTATGTGTGGATGTGTTTAACTAACTAAGTCCCCACAAGAATAGTAAACCGACAAACATTTGACCAACTGGTGACTTTTTGTTAGTCCCCACGAGGTCAAATGCTAATTCTAGGGGGTTTAGGGTTAAGGTTAGAATTAGTGTTAGGGTTAGGAGTTAGGGTTAGTTTTAGGGTTAGGAGCTAGGGTTAGTTATAGGGTTAGGGTTAGGAGCTAGGGTTAGTTAACAAACAAATCACCGACCATTTCGAATCCCACCGTAACTTCTCCGCTATGCAATCTGGCTTCTGAGCTGGTCATGGGTGCAACTCAGCCACGCTCTAGGTGCTAAACGATATCATAACTGCCATCGATAAGAGACAATACCGTTCAGCCGTATTCATCGACCTGGCCAAGGCTTTCGACTCTGTCAATCACCACATTCTTATCGGTACACTCAACAGCCTTTGTTTCTCAAACAACTGCCTCGCCTGGTTCACCAACTACTTCTCTGATAGAGTTTGTATGTCAAATCGTTGTCCAGACCTCTGGCAGTCTCTATGGGGGGTGCCACAGGGTTCAATTCTCAGGCCGACTCTCTTCTCTGTATACAGCAATGATGTCGCTTTTGCTGCTGGTGATTCTCTGATCCACCTCTACGCAGACGACACCGTTCTGTATACTTCTGGCCCTTCTTTGGACACTTTGCTAACTAACCTCCAGACGAGCTTCAATGCCATACAACTCTCCATACGTGGTCTCCAACTGCTTTTAAATGCTAGTAAAACTAAATGCATGCTCTTCAACCGATCGCTGCTCGCACCTGCCCGCACGTCCAGCATCACTACTCTGGACGGTTCTGACTTAGAATATGTGGACAACTACAAATACCTCAGTGTCTGGTTAGACTGTAAACTCTCCTTCCAGATCCACATTGAACATCTCCAATCCAAAATTAAATATAGAATTGGCTTCCTATTTCGCAACAAAGCATCCTTCACCCAAGCTGCCAAACATACCCTCGTAAAACTGACTATCCAACCGATCCTCGACTTCGGTGATGTCATTTTCAAAATAGCCTCCAACACTCTATCACAGTGCCATCTGTTTTGTCAGCAAAGCCCCATACACTACCCACCACTGCAACCTGTATGCTCTCATTAGCTGGCCCTCGCTTCATACTCGTCGCCAAACCCACTGGCTCCAGGTCATCTATAAGTCTTTGCTAGGTAAAGCCCCGCCTTATCTCAGTTCTCTGGTCACCATAGCAGCACCCACCCATAGCACGCGTTCCAGCAGGTATATTTCACTGGTCATCCCCAAAGCCAATTCCTCTTTGGCCGCCTTTCCTTCCAGTTCTCTGCTGCCAATGACTGGAAAGAACTGCAAAAATCACTGAAGCTGGAGACTTATATTTCCCTCACTAACTTCAAGCACCAGCTGTCAAAGCAGCTCACAGATCATTGCACCTGTTCATAGCCTGTCTGTAAATAGCCCATCATCCCCATACTGTATTTATTTATTTTGCTCCTTTGCACCCCAGGAACTCTACTTGCACATCTACCACTCCAGTGTTTAATTGCCATATCGTAATTACCTCACCACCATGGCCTTTATTGCCTTACCTCCCTTATCTCACCTCATTTGCTCACACTGTATATATACTTCTTTTTTTCCACTGTATTATTGACTGTATGTTTGATTATTCCATGTGTAACTCTGTGTTGTTGTATGTGTCGAACTGCTTTGCTTTATCTTGCTTTATCTTGGCCAGGTCGCAGTTGTAAATGAGAACTTGTTCTCAACTAGCCTACCTGGTTAAATAAAGGTGAAATAAAAAAATAATAAAAAATAATAAAAAATAGGTTTAGGGTTAGGAGCTAGGGTTAGTTATAGGGTTAGGGTTAGGAGCTAGGGTTAGTTATAGGGTTAGGGTTAGGCTCTAGGGTTAGTTATAAGGTTAGGGTTAAGAGCTAGGGTTAGTTATAGGGTTAGTGTTAGGAGCTAGGGTTAGTTATAAGGTTAGGGTTAGGAGCTATGCTTAGTTATAGGGTTAGGGTTAAGAGTTAGTTATAGGGTTAGGAGCTAGGGTTAATTATAGGGTTAGGGTTAGGAGCTAGGGTTAGTTATAGGGTTAGGGTTAGGAGCTAGGGTTAGTTATAGGGTTAGGGTTAGGAGCTAGGGTTAGTTATAGGGTTAGGGTTAGGAGCTAGTCAGTTATAGTATTAGGGTTAGGAGCTAGGGTTAGTTCTAGGGTTAGGGTTAGGAGCTAGGGTTAGTTATAGGGTTAGGGTTAGGAGCTAGGGTTAGTTATAGGGTTAGGAGCTAGTGTTAGTTATAGTGTTAGGGTTAGGAGCGAGGGTTAGATATAGGGTTAGGGTTAGGAGCTAGGGTTAGTTATAGGGTTAGGGTTAGGAGCTAGGGTTAGTTATAGGGTTAGGGTTAGGAGCTAGGTTTAGTTATAAGGTTAGGGTTAGGAGCTAGTCAGTTATAGGGTTAGGGTTAGGAGCTAGGGTTAGTTATAGGGTTAGGGTTAGGAGCTAGTGTTAGTTATAGGGTTAGGGTTAGGCACTAGGGTTAGTTATAGGGTTAGGGTTAGGAGCTAGGGTTAGTTATAGGGTTAGGGTTAGGAGCTAGGGTTAGTTATAGGGTTAGGGTTAGGAGCTAGGGTTAGTTATAGGGTTAGGGTTAGGAGCTAGGGTTAGTTATAGGGTTATGGTTAGGAGCTAGTCAGGTATAGGCTTAGGGTTAGGAGCTAGTCAGTTATAGGGTTAGGGTTAGGAGCTACTCAGTTATCGGGTTAGGGTTAGGAGCTAGGGTTAGTTTTAGGGTTAGGAGCTAGGGTTAGTTATAGGGTTAGGGTTAGGAGCTAGGGTTAGTTATAGGGTTAGGGTTAGGAGCTAGGGTTAGTTATAGGGTTAGGGTTAGGAGCTAGTGTTAGTTATAGTGTTAGGGTTAGGAGCTAGGGTTAGTTATAGGGTTAGGGTTAGGAGCTAGGGTTAGTTATAGGGTTAGGAGCTAGGGTTAGTTATAGGGTTAGGAGCTAGGGTTAGTTATAGGGTTAGTTATTCAAACGGTTATCCTATGGGGACAGCCGAAGAACCCTTTTAGGTTCTAGATAGCCCCTTATTTTTCTAAGAGTATATGCCCTATAAAGTACACTAGTTTTGACCAGGACCGATAGAGCTCTGGTCTAAAGTAGTGCACTACATAGGGAATAAGGTGCAATTTGGGACTCAGACCCATTGTCCTCCGTTTTGAGGGTCATATGATTATACCCATAATCTACTTCGTGTGTTTTTCCAAACCCCCGGACAGAACTGTTTCTTTGCTCTTCGCTGTGAGTGTACAGACGCTATCTAGAAACAACGCCAATATGGTTTCCATTTGGGCTGCCTCTTTTGTTTTGAGGTACAGTGACATCCCCCAGCATTTCAACAACAAATTCTATACAGATTTATTTGTATTTGAGTGGAGGCAGTTGACCCTAAAGTCAAGATATCAAATTTTATGGAAAGTTTGGAGTAGCATTTTTTTAACAATAAGAAATTATTAATTGATTCATATGTAGCTAGCAATAACTCGAAAGTCAGTAGCCCAAGATCCCTTTTGGTTCCAGGTTGAGCTCTTTTGGGTTCCATGGTTCTACCTGGAACCATAAAGTGTTCTCCTATGGGGACAGCCCAATAACCCTTTTGGATCTCTGTTTTTCTAAGTGCAGGGTTCCATTTGCGGAGTAAACTATATGAATGGTTTGTTTTGTTCTAGTTTCACTGAAGAAATTAGTATTTCTTCCGGTACAATATAAATTATATGCTGTAAAACCATAGATTTGTGAGAAATATTAGGATGGGGTATATTTTAGAGTTGTTTATCTCTACAAAATAATGAATAGCTAAATGGTAACAACTAACAAGACATTTCTGAATATTTTTGGACCTGTTTTCTGGACCAGTTTTCTGGACCAGTTTTCTGGACCTGGACCTGTTTTCTGGACCTGGAGCCAGAGTCTTATGGAATGTGCTTTTGAAGTATTTGTTGCCGTATGAATAAAACCTCTCAGAGTAGGAAGATCTAGGATCTAGATTGGATTTTGGTTGTTGTCCGGGAATAGTTCCAGGAGACCCGTCCTTCAGACATATACCATTTTAGTCATACACCCTAGAGTTTGATGGGCTGGTTTCCAAAATTGTGGTTTAGACTTTTGGACTTTTACTGAAGTAGTATTATACTGGGTGACTTTCACTTTTCCTTGAGTCATTTTTTATTAAAGGTATCTTTACAAGTATGACACCACTGCTTGAAGATAGTTTCCACCCGCTCTGTTGGATTGCCATTAAATTACAGTAGCCATCCCTCTACAGAGCGCTCTGACAAGTCACCAGCCTTCATTATAAGTAGGAAAGCCTTCATTTTAAGTAGGAAAAAAGATGGGGGAGACAACACATGGGTTTTCCATTAGTATAAGCAAAGTCAAGTCACTGTTTTCCACTGTGCTATCTCAATGTTGAAGATCTCAATGTATGTGTACCTATTGGTAACCTATTCCCTATGTAGCGCACTACTTTGGACCAGAGCCCTATTGACCATGGTCAAAAGTAGTGCACTATATAGGTAAGAACCGAATGTAGAGATGAGAAGCAGGTACATGGAAGTGACAGAACAGGAACGGCGTCAGAACATGGGGGAAACAAAACGACATGACGACAATAATGCAGAAGCGGGGAACAACCTAAGGAACAGACAGATATAGGGGAGGTAATGAGAGCAGGTGAATGAGTCCAGGTGAGTTCAATGAATCGCTGATGTGCGTGACGAGGAAAACAGGTGTGCGTAACGATGGTGGCAGGAGTGCGTAGTGCTGGGTAGTCCTCGAGCTCCCTCGAGCGCCAGGGAGGGAAAGCGGGAGCAGGCGTGACAATATAGGGAATAGGGTTCTATTTGGGATGCACACAATGCCTGAAAGACTAGACACTAGCCATTCAGAGTACATACTGTAGGAATTAGATATGACCCTGTCTTATTGTATGAATACATACCGTGGTCTATACAAATCACCAGAGGTGGGTCCTTCCGATCTATATAAACATAAATAACTTCACCTCCTTTCTTTGTAGATCTGACAAACTAGACCTGTCTCTCAGGCTGTGTCCCAAAGGTCACACCACTCCCAGAGCCCTGTTAAAACATAGACCTGACTCTCAGGCCGTGTCCCAAAGGTCACTCCACTCCCAGAGCCCTGTTAAAACATAGACCTGACTCTCAGGATGTGTCCCAAAGGTCACTCCACTCCCAGAGCCCTGTTAAAACATAGACCTGACTCTCAGGATGTGTCCCAAAGGTCACTCCACTCCCAGAGCCCTGTTAAAACATAGACCTGACTCTCAGGCCGTGTCCAAAAGGGCACTCCACTCCCAGAGCCCTGTTAAAACATAGACCTGACTAGACCTGTCTCTCAGGTTGTGTCCCAAAGGGCACTCCACTCCCAGAGCCCTGTTAAAACACAGTGCACTATATAGAGATTAGGGTTCTCTAGGGTGACATGTGGAAAACAACCTGACACTCACTCTATTAGACTAGGGGTTTGGACTGTTATAATATCTAACCCATTAAAAACATTTCCAGAATAGACTAAGGGTTTGGCCTGTTGTAATATCTAACCCATTATAAACATATTTCACTGATGTTCAGTGGAGGTCCTGGCAGCTTTAGATGAAGACTGAGGTAGTGTCCAAAATTGCACCCTATTCCCTATATAGTGGACCACGTTGACCAGAGACCCAATGGGTAGTGCACTATATAGGGAACATGGTGCCATTTGGGATGTAAACTGAGGAGACACGAGAGAGTTTACACAAGTATTCACTCATTGTCTTGTTGGCATTATGTCCTGATATCAACCCTCAGACAGACATGTCTTGTCCTAAAACAACCTTCAGACAGACATGTCTTGTCCTGATATCAACCCTCTGAAAGACATGTCTTGTCCTGATATCAATCCTCTGAAAGACATGTCTTGTCCTAAAACAACCCTCTGAAAGACATGTCTGGTCCTGATATCAACCCTCAGACAGACATGTCTTGTCCTGATATCAACCCTCTGAAAGACATGTCTTGTCCTGATAACAACCCTCAGACAGACATGTTTCGTCCTGATAACAAGCCTCTGACAGACATGTCTCGTCCTGATAACAAGCCTCTGACAGACATGTCTTGTCCTGATAACAACCCTCAGACAGACATGTCTTGTCCTGATAACAACCCTCAGACAGACATGTCTTGTCCTGATAACAAGCCTCTGAAAGACATGTCTTGTCCTGATATCAACCCTCAGACAGACATGTCTTGTCCAAAAACAAGCCTCTGAAAGACATGTCTTGTCCTGATAACAACCCTCTGACAGACATGTGATGCTACAAATACCCTATGGATGCTTGCCTATGAAGTGTGTGTGGGCGCACACGAGTAAGTGTGTGTGTGTGTGTGTTTGCACGCACAAGTGTGTGTATGTGTGTCTGTCTGTCTGTCTGTCTGTCTGTCTGTCTGTCTGTCTGTCTGTCTGTCTGTCTGTCTGTCTGTCTGTCTGTCTGTGTGTCTGTGTGTGTGTCTGTGTGTGTGTGTGTGTGTGTTTGTGTGTGTGTGTGTGTGTATGTATGTCTGTGTCTATGTCTGTGTGTCTGTGTGTGTGTGTGTGTGAGCTTTGCCTGCGTCCGGGCATGTATGTGTGAAAACGGTAGGATAGGCTAGACCAAAGAAACCATGTCTGGAATCATTTAACAAGTGGAACGCATTCCCACATGTGGAATCATTTCTTCTAAAGGAATGTCATTGTTTCCAAAGCCAGCAGCTTTCCACTCACCATCATCCAGCCAGGTAGCGGCGTTCTTTCCTATAGATTTCATAGGAAAGAAAAATAACATCGGGACGGAATCCAGGGAAGTTATTGCTGTTCAGGAAGTTAGAAGTTAGATTGAGAAATATGCAAAAACATGGTTAGTGAAAGAAGGGTATAATCTTATTGATAGAACTTTGAGATATCTGATATTGGTTGGTCCCCTTTTAGCAGTGGTAAGTTCTGCTTTAGTAAAGCCACCGAAAATCAACGTTGAAATTTGATTTGGTCTCTACATTCAAACATTTTCATAAGGACATCCACAATCTGACAATCTAACAATCTAACAATCTAACAGTCTAATAGTCTAACAATCTAACAATCTAACAATCTAACAATCTAACAGTCTAATAGTCTAACAATCTAACAGTCTAACAATCTAACAATCTAACAATCTAACAATCTAACAGTCTAACAGTCTAACAGTCTAACAGTCTAACAATATAACAGTCTAACAATCTAACAATCTAACAGTCTAACAGTCTAACAATCTAACAATCTAACAATCTAACAGTCTAACAATCTAACAATCTAACAGTCTAACAGTCTAACAATCTAACAGTCTAACAGTCTAACAATCTAACAATCTAACAGTCTTACAGTCTAACAATCTAACAAACTAACAGTCTAACAATCTAACCATTTCTCAGCATATGTGATTGAGTTCTACATTCCATCAAAATGTCAGGGGGTTTTCAGACTATTTGATGCCAAGAACACCGACGGTGGTTGATGCCAGTGTCAGAATGCTCTAAAGATCAAGGGGACCTGACTCATAGGGAGGGTCATATCATTAAAATAACTAGAACACAAAAAGCCTCTCAGACCACTGCAATTTAAATGGTATGTTGAATCCCCTCCTTCCTAGGCACTCCAGTTGATCTGAAGGGATTGGATAGGTATAAACAATACTGCACTTGCTTGAACTTGTCTTTCTGATAGGCTGTTTGGAATTTTGTCATATTGCGTACACCTATCCAATCCCTTCGGGTCTACAGGAGTGCCTAGGGAGGAGGGGCTTAGGGGTTGATTTGGAAACTAGGGCTACACGTGGTTATAATTAATATGGCCGCCCAGCATGGAAAGTTAGCCCGATGGATTTGATAGGTGTAAGCATGGTAGTAGATCTACCCTGCCCTCTGAGAGAGCTTTGTGGAAATTTTCACAATTTTGCTTATACCTAATCATATCCTCTCAGATCTTCACACGTGCGTAGGGTTTTAGGGATTGGAAGGTTGACTGGAATAGGAATGTCTATTCTAGTCATTATATTTCTGTCTCCAGTGGAGTGGTACCATTCTAGTCATTATATTTCTGTGTCCAATGGGGTGTGACTCTTTCTAGTCATTATATTTCTGTCTCCAGTGGAGTGTTTTCCATTCTAGTCATTATATTTCTGTGTCCAGTGGAGTGTTTTCCATTCTAGTCATTATATTTCTGTGTCCAGTGGAGTGTTACCATTCTAGTCATTATATTTCTGTGTCCAGTGGAGTGTTCTCCATTCTAGTCATTATATTTCTGTGTCCAATGGGGTGTGACTCTTTCTAGTCATTATATTTCTGTGTCCAGTGGAGTGTTTTCCATTCTAGTCATTATATTTCTGTGTCCAGTGGAGTGTTACCATTCTAGTCATTATATTTCTGTGTCCAGTGGAGTGTTTTCCATTCTAGTCATTATATTTCTGTGTCCAATGGGGTGTGACTCTTTCTAGTCATTATATTTCTGTGTCCAGTGGAGTGTTTTCCATTCTAGTCATTATATTTCTGTGTCCATTGGAGTGTTTTCCATTCTAGTCATTATATTTCTGTGTCCAGTGGAGTGTTTTCCATTCTAGTCATTATATTTCTGTGTCCAGTGGAGTGTGACTCTTTCTAGTCATTATATTTCTGTGTCCAGTGGAGTGTGTCCCCATTCTAGTAATTCTATTTCTGTTTCCAGTGAGGTGGGAGTGACTCATATCGTGTCATGCGAAGGGTTCTCCTAGTGGAAACCGTGGCAGCCACACAGTAACTCTGTGGTCCCTGACACTATAAGTCAGCCCTGGAATAGATGTTTATATAGATGTTTATCGGCCAAGAAGCCAGTATTGTACACCACATAGAAAATATAACATACAGAAAATCCCATATACACCGGCATGAAGTGAAAAGAGCACATGCAGACTAGAATATACAGTAGAAATCAGTAGATAACCACTGGGAACATTACATACAGCAAGGGCTGAATTTAGTTTTTATTTATTTATTTATTTCACCTTTATTTAACCAGGTAGGCCAGTTGAGAACAAGTTCTCATTTATAACTGCGACCTGGCCAAGATAAAGCAAAGCAGTGCGACAAAAACAACAACACATAGTTACACATAAACAAACGTACAGTCAGTAACACAATAGAAAAATCTATGTATAGTGTGTGTAAATGTAGAAGAGTAGGGAGGTAAGGCAATAAACAGGCCATAGAGGTGAAATAATTACAATTTAGCATTAACACTGGGGTGATAGATGTGCAGATGATGTGCAAGTAGAGATACTGGGGTGCAAAAGAGCAAGAGGATAAGTTACAATATGGGGATGAGGTAGTTGGGTGTGCTACTTACAGATTGGCTGTGTACAGGTACAGTGATCGGTAAGCTGCTCTGACAGCTGATTCTTAAAGTTAGAGAGGGAGATATAAGACTCCAGCTTCAGTGATTTTTGCAATTCGTTCCAGTAATTGGCAGCCGAGAACTGGAAGGAAAGGCGGCCAAAGGAAGTGTTGGCTTTGGGGATGAGTTCATCATCATGAAATGGAATACACCGTAAAGACAAATGCTAGTATTTAGATTTTCTGATTTGACCTTATTACTATCCAGAGTTGTCCTATTTCAACCCGAGGAGGGTCTTAGTAATGACAACGTTTGAGAAAATACTTATTACTGTACACGTAATAACTGCCCCAGTTCTCCTGCTACGTCGACTAAATCCAGTTTTGCTGCTATGTCGGCTGAATCCAGTTTTGCTGCTACGTCGGCTGAATCCAGTTTTGCTGCTACGTTGACTGAATCCAGTTTTGCTGCTACGTCTGCTGAACCCAGTTTTGCTGCTACTTCGACTAAATTCAGTTTTGCTGCTACGTCGGCTGAATCCAGTTTTTCTGCTACCTTGACTGAATCCAGTATTGCTGCTACTTCGGCTGAATCCAGTTTTGCTGCCACATCAACTAAATCCAGTTTTACTGCTACGTCGACTAAGTCCAGTTTCCCTGCTACGTCGGCTAAATCCAGATTTGCTGCTACGTCGACTGAATCCAGTTTTGCTGCTACGTCGGCTGAATCCAGTTTTGCTGCTACGTCGACTAAATTCAGTTTTGCTGCTACGTCGACTAAATTCAGTTTTGCTGCTACGTCGACTAAATTCAGTTTTGCTGCTACATCGGCTGAATCCAGTTTCCCTGCTACGTCGGCTGAATCCAGTTTTGCTGCTACGTCGGCTGAATCCAGTTTCCCTGCTACATCGGCTGAGTCCAGTTTTGCTGCTACGTTGGCTGAATCCAAAGCCGTCTATCGACCAACAATAGTTCTTTATTTATTTCACCTTTATTTAACCAGGTAAGCTAGTTGAGAATAAGTTCTCATTTACAACTGCGACCTGGCCAAGATAAAACAAAGCAGTGCGACACAAACAACAACACAGAGTTACACATGGAATAAACAAACGTACAGTCAGTAACACAATAGAAAAAAAGAAAGTCTATATACAGTGTGTGCAAATGGCGTGAGGAGGTAGGCAATAAATAGGCCATAGTAGCGAAGCAATTACAATTTAGCAGATTAACACTGGAGTGATAAATAAGCAGATGGTGATGTGCAAGTAGTGATACTGGTGTGCAAAAGAGCAGAAAAGTAAATTAAAACAATATGGGGATGAGGTAGGTAGATTGGGTGGGCTATTTACAGATGGACTATGTACAGCTGCAGCGATCGGTTAGCTGCTCTGATAGCTGATGTTTAAAGTTAGTGAGGGAGATATAAGTCTCCAGCTTCAGCGATTTTTGCAATTTGTTCCAGTCGCTGGTTGCAGAGAACCGGAAGGAAAGGTGGCCAAAGGAAGTGTTGGCTTTGGGGATGACCAGTGAGATATACCTGCTGGAGTGCGTGCTACGGGTGGGTGTTGCTATCGTGACCAGTGAGCTGAGATAAGGCGGAGCTTTACCTAGCAAAGACTTATAGATGACCTGGAGCCAGTGGGTCTGGCAACGAATATGTAGCGAGGGCCAGCCGACTAGAGCATACAGGTCGCAGTGGTGGGTGGTATAAGGGGCTTTGGTAACAAAACGGATGGCACTGTGATAGACTGCATCAAGTTTGCTGAGTAGAGTATTGGAAGCTATTTTGTAGATGACATCGCCAAAGTCGAGGATCGGTTGGACAGTCAGTTTTACTAAGGTAAGTTTGGCGGCGTGATTGAAGGAGGCTTTGTTATGAAATAGAAAGCCGATTCTAGATTTGATTTTGGATTGGAAATGTTTAATATGAGTCTGGAAGGAGAGTTTACAGTCTAGCCAGACACCTAGGTATTTGTAGTTATCCACATATTCTAAGTTAGAGCCGTCCAGAGTAGGGATGCTAGTCGGGCAGGGGGGTGCGGGTGCAATTGGTTGAAGAGCATGCATTTAGTTTTACTAGCGTTTAAGAGCAGTTGGAGGCCACGGAAGGAGTGTTGTATGGCAATGAAGCTTGTTTGGAAGTTTGTTAACACAGTGTCCAAAGAAGGGCCAGATGTATACAGAATGGTGTCATCTGCGTAGAGGTGGATCACGAAATCACCCGCAGCAAGAGCGACATCATTGATGTATACAGAGAAAAGAATCGGCCCGAGAATTGAACCCTGTGGCACCCCCATAGAGACTGCCAGAGGTCCGGACAACAGGCCCTACGATTTGACACACTGAACTCTGTCTGTGAAGTAGTTGGTGAACCAGGCGAGGCAGTCAATATCTTTGAGAAACCAAAGAGATTGAGTCTGCCGATAAGAATATGGTAATTGACAGAGTCGAAAGCCTTGGCCAGGTCGATGAAGACGGCTGCACAGTATTGTCTTTTATCGATGGCGGTTATGATATCATTTAGTACCTTGAGCGTGACTGAGGTGCACCCGTGACCAGCTCGGAACCTGGATTGCACAGTGGAGACGGTCCGGTGGGATTCGAAATGGTCAGTGATCTGTTTGTTAACTTAGCTTTCGAAGACTTTAGAGAGGCAGGGCAGGATGGATATATGTTTATAACAGTTTGGGTCTAGAGTGTCACCCCCTTTGAAGAGGGGATTAGCGCAGCAGCTTTCCAATCTTTAGGGATCTCAGACGATACGAAAGAGAGGTTGAACAGACTGGTAATAGAGGTTGCAACAATGGAGGCGGAGTGTTTTAGAAAGAGAGGATCCAGATTGTCTAGCCCAGCTGATTTGTACTGGTCCAGGTTTTGCAGCTCTTTCAGAACATCTGCTATCTGGATTTGGGTGAAGGAGTAGCTGGGGAGCCAGGAAGAAAGAAATCGTGCACGCGCCTCATTCAAAGGTCCTCTGAGCAGCCACTTACAAAAGGTGATAATGTGTTTCAGCCTGAGGCTCCCTCTTAAACCTTCAGGTTTTTCGCGGGTTCTGAGAGCCTATTGGAGCCCTGGGAATTGTCACGTTACAGCTAAGATCCTTACTTTTCAATAAAAACATGCAAGACGCACGACTCCTTGTCAGACAGGGTACTTCCTGCTTGAAACCTTGTCAGGTTTTTGCCTGCCATAGGAGTTCTGTTATACTCACAGACACCATTCAAACAGTTTTAGAAAATTCAGAGTGTTTTCTATCCAAACCTGAACAATAATATGCATATTCTAGCTTCTGAGTTGGTGTAGGAGGCAGTTAAAAATGGGAACATATTTTTTCCAAAATTCTCAATACTGCCCCCTATCCCAAACAGGTTAATGTCTAATTGTGACTGAATAGGAAAGTACATTTTGTATTTATGTTTTGGTCATTTAGCAGACACTCTTATCCAACTTCAGGATTATTGGGGTGGCAGGTAGCCTAGTGGTTAGAGGGTTGAGTCAGTAACCAAAAGGTTGCTGGATCAAATCCCTGAGCTGACAAGGTAAAAATCTGTTGTTGTTCCCCTGAACAAGGCAGTCAACCCACTGTTACCTGATAGGCTGTCATTGTAAATAAGAATTTGTTCTTCACTGACTTGCCAAGTTTAATTTAGAAAATATACAAGTTCCAAACTGCCTCTGGAAGCAAAGTCAGCACAAGAACTGTTCATCAGGAGCTTCATGAAAGGGGTTTCCATGGCCGAGCATCCGCACATAAGCCTAAGATCACCATGCGCAATGCCAAGCGTCGGCTGGAGTGGTGTAACGCTCGCTGCCATTGGACTCTGGAGCAGTCGAAACTGCTGGAAACGGGTTCTCTGGAGTGATGAATCACACATCACCATTTGGCAGTCCGATGGACGAATCTGGGTGTGGTGGATGCCAGGGAACGCTATCTGCCCCAATGCATAGTTCTAACTGTAAAGTTTGGCGGAGGAGGAATGGAGGAATAATGGTCCGGGGTTGTTTTTCATGGTTTGGGCTAGGCCCCTTCGTTCCAGTGAAGGGAAATCTTAACGCTACAGCATACAATGACATTGCAAGACGGTTCTATTCTTCCAAATTTGTGGCAACAATTTGGGGAAGCCCTTTCCTGTTTCAGCACGACAATGCCCCCGTGCACAAAGTGAGGTCCATACAGAAATGGTTTGAGATCAATGTGGAAGAACTTGACTGGCCTGCACAGAGCCCTGACCTCAACCTCATCGAACACCTTTGGGATGAATTGGAACACCTAATGCGAGCCAGGCATAATTGCCCAACATCAGTGCCAGACTTCACTAACGCTCTTGTGGCTGAATGGAAGTGCCTGCAGCAATGTTCCAGCATATAGTGGAAAGACTTCCCAAAAGAGTGAAGGCTGTTATAGGGATTCCATATTAATGCTCATGATTTTGGAATTAGATGTTCGATGAGAAGTTGTCCACATACTTTTGGTCATGTAGTGAATGTCAAAGAATTGTACAGGCGGTTCAAATTGAGATCAAACTGAGAATGGGAAATTGGTTGGGGATATTCAGTCAGGTGCCAACCATAAGACTGCTTAGCACACATATTCAGAACTCCCAGCCAACTTCCAGCCAAAACCCTCCCACTCCCCCGTTTTATAAAGTCAACACACTTACTGACCACTTCCAGACTGCTCTGACGGGGTAGCTGCGTACAAATTAGATGTAATTTCTTCCCTCCCTTTCTACATCCACCCAATATATTCTACGACCACCCAATATATAATCTATTGTATTCTGTTGTGTTTTAGAGCAGCGATTCTCAACTGGGGGGATTGCAATGGGTGTTTTAGTAAAAACTATATATCTATATGTAATTCTAGCATTTGTTTACCATTTTTTTAGGAGAAAAAAATATATATTCGTAACTCAAACTACTAAAGTTAGGGAAATAGTGTGTGTAAGAGAACCGCCATGTATTTTGTGAAGTGCACCAGTCCCTCCTGCAGCAAAGCACCCCCACAACATGATGCTGCCACCCCCGTGCTTCACGGTTGGGATGGTGTTTTTTGGCTTGCAAGCCTCCCCCTTTTCCCTCTAAACATAACGATGGTCATTATGGCCAAATAGTTCTATTTTTGTTTCATGAGACCAGAGGACATTTCTCCAAAAAGTACGATCTTTGTTCTCATGTGCAGTTGCAAACTGTAGTCTAGCTTTTTTTATGGTGGTTTTGGAGCAGTGGTTTCTTCCTTGCTGAGCGGCCTTTCAGGTTATGTCGATATAGGACTCGTTTTACTGTGGATATAGATACTTTTGTACCTGTTTCCTCCAGCATCTTCACAAGGTCCTTTGCTGTTCTGGGATTGATTTGCACTTTTCGCACCAAAGTACGTTCATCTCTAGGAGACAGAACATGTCTCCTTCCTGAGCGGTATGACGGCTGCGTGGTCCCATGGTGTTTATATATAAGAATGATGGCCACTGTGTTCTTGGGGACCTTCAATGCTGCATAATTTGTTTGGTTTTCTTCCCTAGATCTGTGCCTCGACACAATCCTGTCTCGGAGCTCTACGAACAAATCCTTCGACCTCAAGGCTTGGTTTTTTTCTCTGACATGCACTGTCAACTGTGGGCATTTATATAGACAGGTGTGTGCCTTTCCAAATCATGTCCAATCAATTGAATTGACCACAGGTAAAAGGCACATAACAGACTGCTTGGAGTTTGCCAAAAGGCACCTAAAGGACTCTCAGACCAACAAGATTCTCTGGTCTGATGAAACCAAGATTGAACTCTTTAGCCTGAATGCCAAGTGTTACGTCTGGAGGAAACCTGGCACCATCCTTACGGTGAAGCATGGTGGTGGCAACATCATGCTGTGGGGCTTTTTTTCAGCGGCAGGGACTGGGAGACTAGTCAGGATCGAGGCAAAGATGAACAGAGCAAAGTACAGAACCTGCCCCACAGCGCTCAGGACCTCAGACTGGGGCGAAGGTTCACCTTCCAACATGACAACGATCCTAAGCACACAGCCAAGACAACTCAAGAGTGGCATCGGGACAAGTCTCTGAATGTCCTTGAGTGGCCCAGCCAGAGCCCAGACTTGAACCCAATCGAACATCTCTGGAGAGACCTGAAAATACCTGTGCAGCAACGCTCCCCATCCAACCTGACAGAGCTTGGAGAGGATCTGCAGAGAACAATGGGAGAAACTCCCCAAATACAGATGTGCCAAGCTTTGTAGCGTCATACTCACGGCTGTAATTGCTGCCAAAGGTGCTTCAACAAAGTCCTGAGTAAAGGGTCTGAATACTTATGTAAATGTAATATTTCAGTTTATACATTTTTTATACATTTGCAAACATTTCTAAAAAACAGTTTTGATTTGTCATGATGGGATATTGTGTGTAGATCTTTTGGGGCTTGGGCTCATTAAATGTCTTGAATGTAGAGCTTATTAAATGTCTTTAATGTAGGACTCATCAGGTTCAGGTAGCATCAGGCTTGAATTTTCAATCAAAGCTCTAATCATGTCCAGATATAGGCCCATTTATAATGCTTTTGAATGACACTTCCGGTTTTGGCGGGAAATACCGGGTTACCCGGGACAAAAAGTATTTATTCCATACATTTGTAAAATACCGTTTGTAAAATACCGGGAAAACATTCAACCCTAGGCAGAACCTCCCATGGGCCATGGCACCCTATTCCCTGTAGTGCAATACTGTAGTGCAATACTTTTGACCAGATTCTAATGGGTCCCGGTCACAAGTAGTGCACCATAGAGGGGTTAGGAAGCCATTTGGGATACACACACTGTATAGACTAACCTACTGGTACCTTACTCTACTGCAGGAGGCCAGATGCATGTAATCCTGCTGGATTGATGGTTTCCTTTGAACTTTTAACCAGAGACTGATTTGGACCTGGGAAACCTCATTTGGTGTTGGCCATTCTTTAAACTATATCCAGGTAACAATATATCTTAGTCGCTCTACTACCTCTTAATAAATCTCATATTAACTTTACTACCTATCAATACATCTCTGTCACTCTGCTACACCTCAATACATTTCGTAGTCACTCTACTACCTCTCAATACATCTCTTGGTGACAATACATTTCTTAGTCCCTCTGCTACCTCTCAATACATCTCTTAGTCACTCTGCTACCTCAATACATCTCGTAGTCACTCTACTACCTCAATACATCTCGTAGTCACTCTACTACCTCAATACATCTTGTAGTCACTCTACTACCTCACAATACATCTCGTAGTCACTCTACTACCTCACAATACATCTCGTAGTCACTCTGCTACCTCTCGATACATCTCTTAGTCACAAAAAGACTTCAATACATCTCGTAGTCACTCTACTACCTCTCATTGTCTATTTCTTATTCCTTAGATATGCAGTTTTAGAAACTGTTCTTCATCTCATGGCAATATAGCAATGTTGCTAGTGCACAGGGCTGCGGGCCAGAAGGTTGTGGGTACACAGACCCCCGTGGACAAGGGTAGTGGCGAAACAATCTAATTTATAATAAAATGCATGATTCTATCGTCATATTTGCAATAAAATAAATAGAACAATTGCCTTTTATAAAAACATTTCATGCAATTCTACATGACTGGAGACAAAGCAGAATCTTTTATAATACCACACCAGAGTAGGTGCAGTGAGTGGAGCCTACTTTCAGAACCCATGCGCTGTCCATCTCCGATTGGTTGTGCTGTAGCTGCCACTTCAAGATAATGGAAAGTATGTAAGTTACTCGAATCTGGCTTATTGTAAGGGCAATAACACTGGTAAATATATTGAACAAAAATATAAACGCAACATGCAACAATTTCAAAGATTTTACTGAGTTACAGTTCATATAAGGAAATCGGTCAATTGAAATACATTCATTAGACCCTAATCTATGGATTTTACATGACTGGGAATGCAGATATGCATCTGTTGGTCACAGATAGCTTTTTTTTTTAAAGTAGGGGCATGGATCAGAAAACCAGTCAGTATCTGGTGTGACCACCATTTGCCTCTTGCAGCAAGACATATCTCCTCCGCATAGAGTTGATCAGGCTGTTGATTGTGGCCTGTGGAATGTTGTTCCAGTCCTCTTCAATGGCTGTGCGAAGTTGCTGGATATTGGCCGGAACTGGAACACTCTGTTGTACACGTCGATCCAGAGCATCCCAAACCTGATCAATGGGTGACATGTCTGGTGAGTATGCAGGCCATGGAAGATCTGTGACAATTTCAGAATCCAGGAATTGTGTACAGATCCTTGCAACATGGGGCAGTGCATTGTCATGCTGAAACATGAGGTGATTGCGGCGGATGAATGGCACGACAATGGGTTTCAGGATCTCATCACGATATCTCTCTGCATTAAAATTTCCATCAATAGAATGCAATTGTATTTGTTGTCCATAGCATATACTTGACCTGTTCACAATGTTGACATCAGCAATCTGCTTGGCCCACACGACGCCATACACGTGATCTGCGGTTGTAGGCCGGTTGGACGTAATGCCAAATTCTCTAAAAACAACATTGGAGGTGGCTTATGGTAGAGAAATGAACATTCAATTCTCTGGCAACAGCTCCGGTAGACATTCAGGCAGTCAGCGTGCCAGTTGCACGCTCCCTCAAAACTTGATACATCTGTGGTGTTGTGTGCAGGGAGTAATGGATTACAAAAACACCATTAACTGTAATCTATTACTTTACCAGCTAAAAATATTGTAATCAGATTACAGGAACTTTTGAAAAACTAGACGATTACATCAAGGATTACTTTTTAAATTCAGAAAGGGATGTTTGTGGGGAAAAAAATCATTGACACTTCTCTATTTTCTCAATGACATTCAAATCAGCATTGAAAAAAAGGCACGTTTAAATTTGTTCCACCTGAGCAAGTCTGACCACAAGTTAGAGACCACTGTGATGACACACCAAATGATGACCACCAATCAGAGACCACTATGATTACACATCAAATGATGACCACCAATCAGAGACCACTATGATGACACACCAACTGATGACCACCAATAAGAGACCACTATGATGACACACCAAATGTGTTTGATGGATCACGGGAAAGAGCAGGAATAGGCTTTTGTAGGCTACAGTCCAAGCTATGTCTTCCAATGGTGCAACTGCTGTAGGCATTCAAAGATTATCCAACTTGACTAAACGCTTCGAGGTAAGGATGACAGTAGTGGTGTAGCCTACGGCGATACGGATATCACCTATTATTGATATCTACATAGCGCATTGATGTGAATCACACTGCTGGGATAAAAGGGGGAGAATGCTGGGAGGGGGAGGTGGAGAGGGATGGGTTTTGCTTGGGAGAGAGAGAGAGAGAGAGAGAGAGAGAGAGAGAGAGAGGAAGGATTTAACTATACAACAATGCAATTGTATCAGACACTTCTCTGAAGTATGTGTGGGGCCTCCACTCATCTCACATCAGTCTGTCGGTGGACCCACACTCCCAAATTAGACCCCCACCATACACTATTTTAATTTCCAAGGTAATAAAAACTGACGATAGTACTTAAGTCTTTCTCCAATGTATGTACAATAACATCATCCACAGACGTTTGATACATATGGAGAGGAGTTGGAGCTTTAAGCCCTAAAAGGCAAATAAGTACTTTGCGTTATAATTTTTTTGGGGGGGGTGTGAGTTCTCTGTTAAATGCCTGCTCATCCCACATGCTCACATTCTTTGTATATGTAATGCCTATAATAACTATGTATTTATACTATGACTCTTCCATTCCATGGAATGTCCACTGTCCTCATATGACATGTCTACTAAAAAATGTTAAATCTGCTTCTACAGACTTTGGATCAGACTTAGATTTTATACAAGACCAAATTCCAATGTATTACATGGAATGTGCACATGATGGGGGGAAAAAAGATATGGTTCTTGAACACTTAAACAGATCTGTCAGCAGATATAGTTTTCCTGCAAGTTACATTTTTTTTAAAGAAGGAGAAAGTAATATTTAAAGAGGAGCTGGGTTGGAGAGGCCCATGCTGCCACCTACTGTAGTAACAGCAGAGGTGTAGGCATTCTGATGAATACAAATACACCCCTCCGCTTATATCCCAGCACACAGACCAAGAAGACTGTTTTCTAATGTTGAATTGTACCTTTCATTGTATATCCAACAAGGTGTTAGAAGGCAAATCTGGTGTTAGATAGAATTCAAGCTATATGAGATCAAACACAAACTGTTATTATTTTAGCAGGCGACTTAAATAATACATTCGGTAAGTTAGGCAGACGTTAGCAATAAAAAAAAGGCAAATTCAAGGATGCCTCCAAAGAGGATGAAGAATTTTATCTGTGCAAATAATTTACAGGACACCTAGAGATTATTATTCTCAACTACAAAAGCTATTCAAGAACTGACTACATTTTTATTTCCCAAAATGTGACCGACCGCCTTGATTTAGTCTTATGTAGCAACCATTTTTTTTTTACATTGGATGAAAGTAGAGACTCAGAGCTACAAAAATGGTATATCATACACTGTATTTGAGGAACAATGGGAAAGTAATTCTGCTTTGAAAGTAAAAAAAAAAAAACGTGTAACCCCACTTTTGAGAATGTTTCGGTACACCGACTGGTGAGCTCTTCTTTGTCTCTACACCCATTCAGCATTGTTCACACCCTCTTAAAGCCAGACCCACCCATCATTCTATGGATTCACATGTGAGGTCATGTGCTAAATAGTGTAGTAGTAGTGTAGAAAAGATTAAGACTAAAAGTGGTAAAAAAATAGTCTACAATCAGGAAAAAATCCAGGTAAACAAAGTGTCCTGATAAAAATATTTTAGAAACATTAGATAACATAGTAGCAATATCAAAAATAGTGTCCATATATATATATAAAAGTGTCAATGCCAGTAGAGATATAACAAAATAACATACAGTATGTAGAAGAACAATATCAATAACCACATCAGTGATACTGGTGGTAGATGAGGTAGTTATATACATACAATCAGGGGTAAAGCGGCTGAGCAGTAGGATAAAAAAATAAATAGCAGCAGCATAGTATGGTGTGTGTGTGTTAGGAGAGAGTCATGTGAACAGATAGTGTTGATGCCTGCGAACTCACCCCCAGTAATGAACTGGTCCGTCACAGAGGCACTGCAGATAGTGTTGATGCCTGGGAACTCTCCCCCAGTAATCAACTGGTCCGTCACAGAGGCACTGCAGATAGTGTTGATGCCTGCGAACTCACCCCCAGTAATGAACTGGTCTGTCACAGAGGCACTGCAGATAGTGCTGATGACTGGGAACTCTCCCCCAGTGATGAACTGGTCCGTCCGAACCACGCACGAACAAGGGAATGTATATTCGGATAGGCTGTTTCTGTCCTGCCCTTGACTTTGGTGCAGGGCATGTGATGTCCATAGCCTCTTCGTCGCAATACTCCCTGATCTTCTCAAAAATATAAGTTTGTCTAGATGTGTCCAGTCCAGCTGGTGCTTGTACAGGCAGACCATTTATGGGAGGAAGGATTTCAATGTTGCTTAGCAGCTGAAACTGTAAAACTAGAAATAACAAACAAAAATATAAGACATTACAACCTTGCTTAACATCAATTCACCTCCCAAGTTTAGATAACAAAAATTACGTCATACAATGCAATGAAAATGATGTTCACCTGAAGTGCTGGTACTGCTTGATTTGAGGCAGCGGCCTGAAGTGCTGAGTCAGGTGTTGTTGCCAGCCATAGCTTTCCACCAGCACCGTACCATCCTCCAGTCCAACCAGCTGTGGGATGTTGACCCCTGTCACAGTGCTGTCCTTCAAAACACCAGCAATCTCAGACAAAGTGTTCACTCTGGTCTTTCTGAAGCGCTGCTTGACGAGGCAGAAGCACCAGTCGGGGGCAAACTTGGTGTGGCCTGTGATCAGGAAGTGAAGGTCCAGACTGTGGTGGAGCTTGTGCATGGTCCGCCAGGCACAATACCAGAGCACAAACTCGTTCTTGTTTTGGCCACTGCAGTTATCACAATTCAGGTCCACACATGTTTCCCCAACTCTGTAGTTGGTGAAAAAAACTATCTGGCTCTAGCCAGAATAGAAAGCGGAGTGGGAGGCCCGGGTGCACAACTGAGCAAGAGGACAAGTACATTAGAGTGTCTAGTTTGAGATACAGACGCCTCACAAGTCCTCAACTAGCAGCTTCATTATATAGTACCGGCAAAACACACGTCTCAATGTCAACATTGAAGAGGCGACTCCGGGATGCTGGCCTTCGAGACAGAGTTGCAAAGAAAAAGCCATATCTCTGACTGGCCAATAAAAATAAAAGATTAAGATGGGCAGAAGAACACAGACACTGGACAGAGTAACTCTGCCTAGAAGGCCAGCATCCCGGAGTCGCCTCTTCACTGTTGACGTAGAGACTAGTGTTTTGCGGGTACTATTTAATGAAGCTGCCAGTTGAAGACTTGTGAGGTGTCTGTTTGGGGTCACCTCCCCACCTCCCCAAGAGAGGTTAAAGACACACAGAGCCTGCAATGGCATTACCATAATCTCTAGGCTGTGCCGAGTTCAACGAGATGCCCCGCTTGACCGTAGCTTGCTCGGTCTGAGCGCAGCGACCATGAAAAAAGTAGGCCCATAATGAAGCCTGGCCCTAAATTGCAGGTGCTTTCGGGGGACAGCGGCTCAACAGTTAGGGTTAGAAGCACAGTTCCTGAGGTCTTCTCGATCTTGATCATGTGGCATTAACCCTTAACAGTGAAAAGAAGGTGTTTACATCAAACAGTTTTCAATGACTTCTCTCCCCATAGGAATACATTGCCTGCTCCCCTAAATTCAACCTGAAGCCTATGTGGGTTTTGAATGTATTATGAACCTGTCTTCGATGACAATTCATCAGGCCACTATGAGGTCTACCTGGTTGATTCTAAGCTTCCTGGACAACCGGAAGTGGTTAAATTCACCCTAACGGTGTTTTGATATACCAACCCTGCAGTTTGTGAGAAATAGTGCATTCAAACCTGTGTAAATCAGTCAGTTCTTTACATAAAGACTTTAAACTCAGGATTCTGTGAAAGCCTACCCCACGAAGGATATGTGTTTACTTTAAGCTTCCTGTGTCAACCGGAAGTGCCTTAAATTGGGGTCGGATGGGTTGTTTCGAAGGGTTAAAAAGGTCAGATCTTTTCAAAACTTCATGTGTGATTAGGCAACCATCATGAACTGTAAATCAGTCATTGCTCCAAACAGATGTCAAAGAAAAGCTCTCTCTCACACACACACACACACACACACACACACACACACACACACACACACACACACACACACACACACACACACACACACACACACACACACAGCAAGGATGGAGTGACACAGTGCGGTGCTTAACTTCTATGGGCTACGTGCTAGCGTCCCACCTGCGGGACACAGCCAGTGAAATATCAGGGCGACAAATTCAAAAACAACAAAATGTCATAATTCAACTTTCTCAAAAAATACAACTATTTTACACCATTTTTAAAGATACACTTCTCCTTTATGTAACCACATTGTCCGATTTTAAAAAGGCTTTACAGCGAAAGCAAAACATTAGATTATGTTAGGAGAGTACATAGACAAAAATAATCACACAACCATTTTCCAAGCAAGGACGTGTATCAATAAAACCCAAAACACAGCTAAATGAAGCACTAACCTTTGACGATCATCATCAGATGACACTCCTAAGACATTATGTTACACAATACATGTATGTTTTGTTTGATAAAGTTCATATTTATATCCAAAAACAGCATTTTACATTGGCGCATGATGTTCAGAAAATGTATTCCTACCAAAACTTCCGGTGAATGTGCACATCAGTTTACAAAAATACTCATCATAAACGTTGACAAAATATATATAACAATTATTTAAAGAATTATAGATAGACTACTCCTGGATGCAACCGCTGTGTCAGATTTTAAAATAGCTTTACAGAGAAAGCACATTTTTCAATATTCTGAGTACATAGCTCAGCCATCACAGCGAGCTATACAGACACCCACCAAGTTCGGGGCCACCTAAACTCAGAATTAGTCTTAGAAATATTCTCTTACCTTTGCTGATCTTCGTCAGAATGCACTACTTCCACAAGAAATGTTGTTTTTGTTCGAAATATTCCATATTTATGTCCAAATACCGTTTTGTTCGTGCGTTCAGAGCACTATCCAAAGGCATAACGCGCGAGCGCGGTACCAGAGACGAAAAGTCAAAATGTTCCATTACCGTACTTAGAAGCATGTCAAACGCTGTTTAAAATCAATCTTTATGGTATTTTAACGTAAAATTGTGATAATATTCCAACCGGACAATAGCGAATTCATTCAAGGAGAAAACGAAGGAACGGCGCGCTCGCGGGATCGAGCATATCCAATCCCTTTGTTGCCAGGCAGTCCGCTCAGTAACTGAGCTCCTATTATCTGCCCAGTGACAGGAGAATGCTCAAACAACTTTCTGAAGGCTGTTGACAGCCAATGGAAGCCTTAGGAAGTGCAACGTGTAGTTTCGAAAGGGACTAGAAAGAAGAACTACAATTCTCAGATCCTCCACTTCCTGGTTGACTTTTTCTAAGGTTTTTGCCTGCCATATGAGTTCTGTTATACTCAGACACCATTCAAACAGTTTTAGAAACATCAGAGTGTTTTCTATCCACACCTACTAATAATATGCATATTCTAGTATCTGGGCCAGAGTAGTAACCTGTTCAAATTGGGTACGTTTTTCATCCGGCCGTGAAAATTCTGCCCCCTAGCCCAGACAGGTTAAAGACACACAGAGCCTGCAATGGCATTACCATTATCTCTAGGCTGTGCCGAGTTCAATGAGATGCCCCGCTTGACTGTAGCTCGCTTGGTCTGAGCGCAGCGACCTTGAAAAAAGTAGGCCCAAAATGAAGCCTGGACCTAAATTGCAGGTGCTTTTGGGTGACAGCGAGAGAACCGTTAGGGTTAGAAGCACAATTCCACCTCAGGAACATTCCTGAGGTCCTCCCGATCTGTGCAGGTGTTGGGTGTTAAACAAAATGTCCACACTAGAATAGCAGTTAGTCTAAGAGACTCTATTTCAATGTCCACACTAGAATACCACTTAATCCAAGAGACTCTATTTCAATGTCCACACCAGCATACCAGTTAATCCAAGAGACTCTATTTCAATGTCCACACCAGCATACCAGTTAATCCAAGAGACTCTATTTCAATGTCCACACTAGCATACCATACCAGTTAATCCAAGAGACTCTATTTCAATGTCCACACTAGCATACCAGTTAATCCAAGAGACTCTATTTCAATGTCCACACTAGCATACCATACCAGTTAATCTAAGAGACTCTATTTCAATGTCCACACTAGCATACCATACCAGTTAATCCAAGAGACTCTATTTCAATGTCCACACTAGCATACCATACCAGTTAATCTAAGAGACTCTATTTCAATGTCCACACTAGCATACCATACCAGTTAATCCAAGAGACTCTATTTCAATGTCCACACTAGCATACCATACCAGTTAATCTAAGAGACTCCATTTCAATGTCCACACTAGCATACCAGTTAATCCAAGAGACTCTATTTCAATGTCCACACTAGCATACCATACCAGTTAATCCAAGAGACTCTATTTCAATGTCCACACTAGCATACCATACCAGTTAATCTAAGAGACTCTATTTCAGTATACAGCATACTACTTAGAATGAGGTAACATATCGGGTATTGTGAACATTTGAGCACAGTAAGTCGTCTTTACCTCCGTCCAGGCTGCGCGACATGGTGCAGCGTTTGGAGGAGGAGCGTTCGAAGATGGGCGCGGCCCTGATGATCTGAGAGGAGACTCTCCGGGTCTGAGCCTGGGTTCTACCGCTGTAGCGGAACTTAGAACCAAGACCTAGGAACTTCTTAGGGGGGGCCTCTGGGGACACCAGTCTGACAGAGGAGAGAAAAAAAGTTAGGATAAATTAAACCATTATGTGATAAAAACCAATCCGTATATATAATAATACATTTACAGTACATCATACAGATAATCTCAGACATGTAAACTGATTTGATTTAAAATGCTTCATTTTGGCTGTTATTAGAGGATAAATCAACCCAAAATATCTGGAGATAAAATCACTACGCTTGTTACATTTTACAGTAACGATCTGATTATGATGGGTTTTCATTGATGTAATTTTCTGCTACAGTACCTTCAGAAAGTATTCACACCCCTTGATCTTTTGTTGTTGTTACATCCTGGATTTAAAATGGATTCAAATTGAGATTGTGTGTCACTGGCCTAAACACAATACCCTATAATGTCAAAGTGGAATTAGGTTCTTAGACATTTTTTATAAATTAATTATAAATATAAAAGCTGAAATGTATTGAGTCAAGCAGTATTCGACCTCTTTGTTATGGCAACGCGATATTCAAATACCTTAGAAATGCTATTACTTCAATTTCTCAAACATATGACTATTTTACACCATTTTAAAGACAAGACTCTCGTTAATCTAACCACACTGTCCGATTTCAAAAAGGCTTTACAACGAAAGCAAAACATTAGATTATGTCAGGAGAGTACCCAGCCAGAAATAATCAGACACCCATTTTTCAAGCTAGCATATAATGTCACAAAAACCAAAACCACAGCTAAATGCAGCACTAACCTTTGATGATCTTCATCAGATGACACTCCTAGGACATTATGTTATACAATACATGCATGTTTTGTTCAATCAAGTTCATATTTATATCAAAAACCAGCTTTTTACATTAGCATGTGACGTTCAGAACTAGCATTCTCACCGAACACTTCCGGTGAATTTACTAAATTACTCACGATAAACGTTCACAAAAAATATAAGAATTATTTTAAGAATTATAGATACAGACTCCTTTATGCAATCGCGGTGTCCGATTTTAAAATAGCTTTTCGGTGAATGCACATTTTGCAATATTCTGAGTCGATAGCCCGGCCATCACAGGCTAGCTATTTTGACACCCACCAAGTTTGGTACTCACCAAACTCAGATTTACTATAAGAAAAATTGGATTACCTTTGCTGTTCTTCGTCAGAATGCACTTCCAGGACTTCTACTTCAACAACAAATGTTGGTTTGGTTCCAAATAATCCATAGTTATATCCAAATAGCGGCGTTTTGTTCGTGCGTTCAAGACACTATCCGAAGGGTAACGAAGGGTGACGCGCCGGCGCGTATTGTGACAACAAATTTCAAAATATTCCATTACCGTACTTCGAAGCATGTCAAACAGTGTTTAAAATCAATTTTTATGCGATTTTTCTCGTAAAATAGCGATAATATTCCGACCGGGAGACGTCGTTTTTGTTTTCGTTCATAGACTGAAAATGTAAAATGGACTCTTCACATGCACGCGCGCGCCCGTCTCATTGTTCTCAGATCGACCGCTTTCCAAATGCGCTACTGTTTTTCAGCCAGGGACTGCAGAGTCATCATTCAACGTTCTGGCGCCTTCTGAGAGCCTATGGGAGCCTTAGAAAGTGTCACGTTACAGCAGAGGTCCTCTGTTTTCAATAAAGGGGCTAAAGAAGGCCAAGAAATGGTCAGAGAGGGCACTTCCTGTTTGGAATCTTCTCAGGTTTTGGCCTGCCATATGAGTTCTGTTATACTCACAGACACCATTCAAACAGTTTTAGAAACTTTAGGGTGTTTTCTATCCAAATCAAACAATTATATGCATATTCTAGTTTCTGGGCAGGAGTAATAAACAGATTAAATCGGGTACGTTTTTTATGACAAATAACCCCTTTTACTGGTCAGGACACGTGACAGTACCCCCCCCCCCCAAAGGTGCAGACCCCGAATGCACCTCAAAAACAAAAACCCCACAAAAACAACCCCAAACTTAAAGGGAGGGAAGGGAGGGTGGCCACTGTCAACGACGGTCCCTGTGCTATATCCCAATCCTCCCACTACGGAGGTGGCTCTGGCTCTGGGCGTAGCTCCCGTTCAGAAGACTCTAGGCTGGGGAGCGTCGCTGGTGCCTCCTGGCTGAGGAGCGTCGCTGGAGACTCCTGGCTGAGGAGCGTCGCTGGAGACTCCTGGCTGAGGAGCGTGGCTGGAGACTCCTGGCTGAGGAGCGTGGCTGGAGACTCCGGCTGAGGAGCGTCGCTGGAGACTCCGGGCTGAGGAGCGTCGCTGGAGACTCCGGGCTGAGGAGCGTCGCTGGAGACTCCGGGCTGAGGAGCGTCGCTGGAGACTCCGGGCTGAGGAGCGTCGCTGGAGACTCCGGGCTGAGGAGCGTCGCTGGAGACTCCGGGCTGAGGAGCGTCGCTGGAGACTCCTGGCTGAGGAGCGTCGCTGGAGAATCCTGGCTGAGGAGCGTCGCTGGAGGCCGGCACGGGCGGAGCGCTGGCACAGGGTGAACTGGGCTGTGCTGGAGAGTGAGGGCTGCCGTGCATAGAGCAGGCGCAGGGTAAACTGGACCGAGGAAACGCACTGGTGGCCAGATGCCCTGCGCCGGCGCACTTCTTCCTGGCTGCCGGCCAACTCTCGCCCGGCAACAGTCTGGAACTCAGGGCTGGCACACCCCGTCCTGGCTGAGTGGTCACTGTAGCCCGGCACGGGCGGAGCGCTGGCACAGGGTGAACTGGGCTGTGCTGGAGAGTGAGGGCTGCCATGCATAGAGCAGGCGCAGGGTAAGCTGGACCGAGGAAACGCACTGGTGGCCAGATGCGCTGCGCCGGCGCACTTCTTCCTGGTTGCCGGCCAACTCTCGCCCGGCAACGCTGCGGAGCCCTTATTGGCCACACCGGACTGTGCGTGCGTATGGGCGACACCGTGCACATTTTTGCATAGCTTGGTGCTCTCCTCGTCACCCACTCCCCACGGTAAACACGGGCAGTTGGCTCAGGACTCCACCCTGACTCTGCCCAACTCCCCGTCTGCCTCTCGCACTTGCCTTTGGGCCTATTTAGCGCCTCATAATAGCGCCGCTCTGCCTTTGCTGCCTCCAGTTCCTCCTTCGGTCGCCGGTACTCCCCAGCCTGCCTCCAGGATCCCTTTCCATCTAAAATCTCCTCCCATGTCCATGACTCCAAATATTTCTCCTGCTGCTCCTTCTTCTGCTGCTTGGTCCTTTTTTGGTGGGTGGTTCTGTCATCATCTGGTAGAAGATATGGTAGCCTCGCTCAGCGGGCAGCTGGAAGGCCACTCTGGACTTCTCCAGCAGGTAGGTCTCAATGTCAGCTTTAGCCAGTTTGCCTGATTGGAAGTGAATCCTGATGAATTTACCAAAGCGAGATGAGTTGTCATTCCTCACTGTCTTGGCATTACCGTAAGACTCCAGCAGAGGGTTAGCTGCAATGATCTGATCCTCAAGAGATCCCTGCGTTTTGGTGGGGTCTACTTCCTTCTTGACACCAGAAACCGCAATGGTGGCAAGGTACTGGATGACATGCTTGGTGTTGACAGTCTTTCCTGCACCGGATTCTCCGCTGGTTTATATGTGTCATAGGCGTCGTAAGGATTGGACCAAGGCGCAGCGGGTAAAGTGCTCATACTTAATTTATTTGGTGAAAACACTTAAACAAAATAAACGTATGACGAAAAACAGTTCCATAAGGCACACAGGCTATACAGAAAATAACCAGTGAAACAAACCTCAACTAAATATGGCCTCCAATTAGAGGCAATGACAACCAGCTCTTCTAATTGGAGGTCCTACCAAAAACCCAACATAGAAATAGAAAACTAGATTTAAACAGAAATAGAAAACATAGAACCTAAACCAAAAACACCAAAACACACAAAACAAACACCCCCTGCCACGTCCTGACCAAACTACAATGACAAATAACCCCTATTACTGGTCAGGACGTGACAAGTTCCATGTATCATACAGTTATTTCAGTTATATTAAAACTAGGACAATCTGGAGAGTCCCCTGCTAATTAGAGACTCATACGTTTAATATATTGTGACAATAAAATAATAACAAAGCTCATAAGCAATAGAATGGCAACAGTCTTACCAGACTTGATACATATCAATCAAACAGGGTTTATTAAAAGTAGACACTTACAAACAATTACAAGAACATGTTTCAATTTAATACAGTACGCTAAAAAGAAGATATGGATTTATAAATAATTGCTGTTGACACCGAAAAGCCTCTTGACAGTCTTGAATGGCCTTTTCTATTTAAAACTTTAGAAGCGTTCATCTTTCCAGCTGAAATAATACATTTAATACAAATATTACATAAATGTCCTAAAGCAAAAATATACACAAATAATACATTATCTGATTAAATTAATCTTGAAAGGGGCACAAGACAGGGTTGTCCTCTCTCTCCACTCTTGTTTGCACTGGCAATTGAACCACTTTCAGAAAGAATTAGACAGAACCCAAACCTAACAAGCATCAGGATCGCTAAACATGAATATAAACTTAACTTATTTGCAGATGATCTCCTGATATACAGTGCATTCGGAAACTATTTGGTCCCCTTGACTTTTTTCTACATTTTGTTATGTTACAGCCTTATTCTAAAATGGACAAAGACATTTTTTTCCCCCTCATCAACCTACACACAATACCCCATAATGACAAATCAAAAAACAGATTTTTTTTAACATTTTGCAAATGTATTAACATTTCTAAACAGATATATCACATTCAGACATATATTTTATTTTTTTATTCAATATATAAACAGACTCCCATCCAGAGAAACCAGGGTCCAACACCCTGCTCAAGGGCACGTTGACAGATTTCCCACAAGGTAAAAAACGGGGACCCGAACCAGCGACCAATCAGCCAACGGCCCAAGCTCCCAGCCGCCAGGCCACCAACCCTCCAAAGTCCCCTCCCCAAGAGTTGCCCCTCAAACATCAGAGAATCCCCCCCACACACAAAAAAATTAAATAATTCCATTACCCCCCTGACCCCAACTGCACCAACAACCAACAAAATTAACAAAAGACAAAAAAAAGAGGAAGACAAAGAAAAACTGAAAACAACAATGCAAAAACAAAAGATTTCAATAATAAACTGAAATATCATATTTACCTAAGTATTTAGACCCTTTACTCAGCACTTTGTTGAAGCACCTTTGACAGCGATTACAGTTAGAGTCTTCTTGGGTATGACGCTACAAGCTTGGCACACCTGTATTTGGGGAGTTTCTCCCATTTTTCTCTGCAGATCCTCTCAAGCTCTGTCAGGTTGGATGGGGAGCGTCGCTGCACAGCTATTTTTAGGTCTCTCCAAAAATGTTCGATCGGGTTCAAGTCCAGGTTCTGGCTGGGCCACTCAATGATATTCAGAGACTTGTCCCAAAGCCACTCCTGTGTTGTCTTGGCTGTGTGATTAGGGTCGTTGTGCTGTTGGAAGGTGAACCTTTGCCCCAGTCTGAGGTCCTGAGCGCTCTGGAGCAGGTTTTCATCAAGGATCTCTCTGTACTTTGCTCAGTCATCTCCCAGTCCATCCCGCTAAAAACATCCCCACAGCAGGATTCTGCTACCACCATGCTTCACCATAGGGATGGTGCCAGGTTTCCTCCAGACGTGACGCTTGGCATTCAGGCCAAACAGTTTAATCTTGGTTTCATCGGGCCAGAGAATCTTATTTCTCATGGTCTGAGAGTCCTTAAGGTGCCTTTTGGCAAACTCCCAGAGGGCTGTCATGTGCCTTTTTACTGAGGAGTGGCTTCCGTCTGGCCCCTCTACCATAGCCCTGAATGGTGGAGTGCTGCAGAGATGGTTGTCCTTCTGGAAGGTTCTCCCATCTCCGCAGAGGAACTCTGGTGCTCTGTCAGTGACCATCGGGGTCTTGGTCACCTCCCAAACAAAGGCCCTTCTCCCCCGATTGCTCAGTTTGGCCAGGCGGCCAGCTCTAGGAAGAGTCTTTTTGGTTCCGCACTTCTTCCATTTAAGAATGATGGAGGCCACTGTGTTTTGGGGACCTTCAATGCTGCAGAAATTGTTTGGTACCCTTCCCCAGATCTGTACATCGACACAATCCTGTCTCGGAGCTCTACAGACAATTCCTTTGACCTCATGGCTTGGTTTTTGCTCTGACGTGCACTGTCAACTGTGAGACTTTATATAGACAGGTGTGTGCCTTTCCAAATCGTGTCCAATCAATTGAATTGACCACAGGTGGACTCCAATCAAGTTGTAGAAACATCTCAAGCAGTATCAATAGAAACAGGATGCACCTGAGCTCAATTTCGAGTGTCATAGCAAAGGGTCTGAATACTTATTTAAATAAGATATTTCTGTTTTGGTTATTAATACATTTGCAAAAAAATTCTAAAAACCAGTTTTTGCTTTGTTATTATGGGGTTATGTTGTGTAGATTGATGAGGGGGAAAAAAATATTTCATACATTTTAGAATAAGGCTGTAACGTAACAACATGTGGAAAAAGTCATGGGGTCTGAATACTTTCTGAAAGCATTGTACCTGACCAATATTGTAAACTCACTGGCCCCTAAATCTAACAGTAACTCAGTAATCTGTGCCTTCTGGGAATGCTACAAAGCCCAAAAGTTATGGGGCACAGTTCAAAAGTTGGCCGTCAGAAGTAGAAGTTAGTTCCACAATGTAAATATACTTTTAATCTGTCCGCATATTTCAAGAATTGGCATTCTTTTCGTGTGAATCATATTGAAAAAAACTAAATGTTGAAAGTACGTGTGGGCGACGGAGCAAAATAAAAATGGTGCAGTTTGAGGTCATGTGGCAGAGAGTGATGCAGACGCTGGAGATAAGAGTGTGATCAAGTGGTTCTGGGCAGGTGTGACATTGTTAATATTTGTGCATATCTGAATGCTGTCATTTGTATGTGTATGTTCTGTATTGTAAAAAAAAAGATTTAAAATAATCGTACCAAAAAAATTAAGGACAGCTGATAAACACTAAACCTCACCAATCAGAATATTTGCATGCAAATAAATGTCTCACGATTTGATCCAATTGCTTGAGCTGTGTTTAAACTTAACGGCACACGAGACTGTTGGCTTTCTGTGTCATGAACTATCGCCCTTTGGCTACAGTATATTATGATCTCTCCCTAGCCCCTGAAGCCCCCGTATCTGTGAGGATCTAGGCTGATGCCTGTGTTTTGGATAGCGAGAGGTCCTGCTTGGCTACCGTTATGGCCAAGAACAAACACAGCGAGATCAGCCAACAACAAGACAGGATCTTGGACCAGGCAGACCTTACTTGGAATATACAGTCCATGATTAAAAACAAATAAAGTCCTGCAGACACCAAGCCTGTGTCATAGGGCCCTGGTCAAAGTAGTGCACCATATAGTGAATAGGGTGCAATTTCAGATGCAGCCAAAATCATGATTGTGAAACTACTATCTGCACATTATATCAGTGCAATAAGACCTGCAATCATCTCCTAAGCATGCACCTGAGACTTATAGTAACTAGTGTTGTTATTTTGCATCTCAGCATGTGTTTGAAAAGACAGAAAGACAGGAAGTCTACAGTACAGAGCCAGTAGGCAGGCAGGCAGGCAGGCAGGCAGGCAGGCAGGCAGGCAGACAGACAGACAGACAGACAGACAGACAGACAGACAGACAGACAGACAGACAGACAGACAGACAGACAGACAGTCTGGGTCTACAGTACAGAGCCAGTAGACAGACAGACAGTCTGGGTCTACAGTACAGAGCCAGTAGACAGACAGACAGTCTGGGTCTACAGTACAGAGCCAGTAGACAGACAGACAGACAGACAGACGGACAGACGGACAGACGGACAGACGGACAGACGGACGGACGGACGGACGGACGGACGGACGGACGGACGGACGGACGGACGGACGGACGGACGGACGGACGGACGGACAGACAGACAGACAGACAGACAGTCTGGGTCTACAGTACAGAGCCAGTAGACAGACAGACAAGCAGACATCTGTCTTGCACATTGCTGTGAGGAGGAGTACCACTGACGTCTGGGGAGCATTCTGAACCATGGCACTGTTTTGCCTGATAATTCCCTCAGTCTGGCTGTTAAAACTAGCCATGCCTGGGGACAGTACAGTCTCTATAACTTATAGGGCCACCTAGAATCAGCTGGATTGTAAATTGGATGAAAGTTGAAAAAGTAATGTCATATATGAAGGTTGAGAGAAAGAGAGATTGAGATAGAGGGGAAGGAGAGACACACAGAGTTACATTTCTTGAGAGAAAGAGATAGAGAATATTAGAGAATATTACAGAATTCCTCTGGTCTTTGCTGCCGGTCAGGTGAGAGACAGAACCCCCACATGTGTTTGCTATACGCACTGGATTGTGGGGAGAGGTGCTTTCCTACTCTCTCTCCTGGTTGGCCCTGAGTTTCTCTCAATCTCTCTCCCCACCCCAACTTGGTCTCTCAGGGAAGCAGAGCCCCTGGAAAATAACGACTCTGAACCCCACAGCCAACTGTGATATAATGGAAAACACTGAGAAGTCTTCTGAGAGAATTAGACAGACTGACAGGTGTGGGAAAGAGACAAAAAAACACATCGCTACATTGCTACGGCTCCGCCTAAAAATCACTTGATGTAACGCTGCCATCAGACTTTGAAATAATAAAAACATATTTTAGCTGACCTTGATTGGCAATATGGGTACAATAAAAAAAATTTCGAATAGTATTTTGAACCCAGGACAGACTGTCGTACAGAAGTATGTGGGAATAACCAACACTGTGAGGTTGGCATGGGTTATGCCGTGACCCGCTAACCTACAGTTGTTGAAATAATCAGTCCTGGTTGTTTGTGTGTAATGCTGTATGAAGGTGTTCTGCATGTGTGAATGTGTTTCTCACTTCCTCATCAGCAGAGTGTCGGGTCGGCAGGGTAACGTAATGTGGTGAATGTTAAAAGACCAGATGGTAAGAATTCTCTAAATTCACATTCTTGGTTTATGTCAGTGGGTTTTACTGTAGTCAGATTGTTACCAACAGTTACAGAGGAGACGGAGTACCAATTTACTGCTTCAGCATGGTGAAAAGTCTTGTTTGCCAAGACAATATTACATATATATATATATATATATATATATATATATATATATATATATATATATATATATGTGACATTTAGCACTTTAACCCAAAGCGATTTACAGTCAAGCGTGCATAATGTTGTATGTATGGGTAGTCTATCAAATCAAAGTTTATTTGTCACGTGCGCCAAATACAACAGGTTTAGACCTTACAGTGAAATGCTTACTTACAGGCTCTAACCAACAGTGCAAAAAAAGGTATTAGGTGAACAATAGGTAAGTAAAGAAATAAAAACAACAGTAAAAAGACAGTGAAAAACAGTAGTGAGGCTGTATACAGTAGCGAGGCTATAAAAGTAGCGAGGCTAGATACAGAAACCGGTTAGCCAGGCTGATTGAGGTAGTATGTACATGTAGATATGGTAAAGTGACTATGCATATATGATGAACAGAGAGTAGCAGTAGCGTAAAGTGGGGTAGGCAGGTGGTGGGTGGCGGGACACAATGCAGATAGCCCGGTTAGCCAATGTGCGGGAGCACTGGTTGGTCGGGCAAATTGAGGTAGTATGTACCTGAATGTATAGTTAAAGTGACTATGCATATATGATTAACAAAGAGTAGCAGCAGCTTAAAAGAGGGGTGGGGCGGGGGCCACACAATGCAAATAGTCCGGATAGCCATTTGATTACCTGTTCAGGAGTTCTATGGTTTGGGGGTAAAAACTGTTGAGAAGCCTTTTTGTCCTAGACTTGCGCTCCGGCACCGCTTGCCATGCGGTAGTAGAGAGAACAATCTATGACCAGGGTGGCTGGGGTCTTTGACAATTTTTAGGGCCTTCCTCTGACACCGCCTGGTGTAGAGGTCCTGGATGGCAGAAGCTTAGTCACAGTGATGTACAGGGCCGTACGCACTACCCTCTGTAGTGCCTAGCGGTCAGAGGCCGAGCAATTGCCGTACCAGGCAGTGATGCAACCAGTCAGGATGCTCTCGATGTTGCAGCTGTAGAACCTTTTGAGGATCTCAGGACCCATGCCAAATATTCTTAGTTTCCTGAAGGGGAAAAAGCTTTGTCGTGCCCTCTTCACGACTGTCTTGGTGTGTTTGGACCATTCTAGTTTGTTGGTGATGTGGACACCAAGGAATTTGAAGCTCTCAACCTGCTCCACTACAGCCCCATCGCTGAGAATGGGGGCGTACTCGGACTTCCTTTTCCTGTAGTCCACAATAATGTCCTTAGTCTTGGTTACGTTCAGGGATAGGTTGTTATTCTGGCACCACCCGGCCAGGTCTCTGACCTCATCCCTATAGGCTGTCTTGTCATTGTCGGTGATCAGGTCTACCACTGTTGTGTCGTCTGCAAACTTAATGACGGTGTTGGAGTCGTGCATGGCCAAGCAGTCGTGGGTGAACAGGGAGTACAGGAGGGGACTGAGCACACACACCTGGGGAGCTCCAGTGTTGAGGATCAGCGTGGCAGATGTGTTGCTACGTACCCTCACCACCTGGGAAGTCCAGGATCCAGTTGCAGAGGGAGGTATTTAGTCCCAGGATCCTTAGCTTAGTGATGAACTTTGAGGGTACTATGGTGTTGAACGCTGAGCTGTAATCAATGAATAGCATTCTCACATAAGTGTTCCTTTTGTCCAGGTGGGAAAGGGCAGCGTGGAGTGCAATAGAGATTGCATCATCTGTGGATCTGTTTGGGTGGTATGCAAATTGGAGTGGGTCTAGGGTTTCTGGGATAATGGTGTTGATGTGAGCCATTACCAGCCTTCCAAAGCACTTCATGGCTACGGACGTGAGTGCTACGGGTCTGTAGTCATTTAGGCAGGTTGCCTTTGTGTTCTTGGGCACAGGGACTATGGTGGTCTGCTTGAAACATGTTGGCATTGCATACTCAATCAGGGACATGTTAAAAATGTCAGTGAAGACACCTGCCAGTTGGTCAGCACATGCCCAGAGCACACGTCCTGGTAATCTGTCTGGCCCCGCAGCCTTGAGTATGTTGACCTGTTTAAAGGTCTTACTCACGTCAGCTACGGAGAGCGTGACCACACAGTTGTCCGGAACAGCTGATGCTCTCATGCATGCCTCAGTGATGCTTGCCTCAAAGCGAGCATAGAAGTGATTTAGCTCGTCTGGTAGACTTGTGTCACTGGGCAGCTCGCGGCTGTGCTTCCCTTTGTAGTCTGTAATAGTTTGCAAGCCCTGCCACATAAGACGAGCGTCAGAGCCGGTGTAGTATGATTCAATCTTAGCCCTGTATCGACGCTTTGCCTGTTTGATGGTTCATCGCAGGGCATAGCAGGATTTCTTGTAAGTTTCCGGGGTTGAGGCCTGCACCTTGAAAGCGTCAGCTCTGCCCTTTAGCTCATTGCGAATGTTGCCTGTAATCCATGGCTTCTGGTTGTGGTATGTACGTACAGTCACTGTGGGGACGACGTCCTCAATGCACTTATTGATAAAGCCAGTGACTGATTTGGTGTACTCCTCAATGCCATCGGAAGAATCCCGGAACATGTTCCAGTCTGTGATAGCAAAACAGTCCTGTAGTTTAGCATCTGCTTCATCTGACCACTTTTTTATAGACCGAGTCACTGGTGCTTCCTGCTTTAATTTTAGCTTGTAAGCAGGAATCAGGAGGATGGAGTTGTGGTCAGATTTACCAAATGGAGGGCGAGGGAGAGCTTTGTACGCGTCTTTGTGTGCGGAGTACAGGTGATCTAGAATTGTTTTCCCTCTGGTTGATAGAAATTTGGTAGAACTGATTTAAGTTCCCTGCATCAAAGTCTCCGGCCACTAGGAGTGCTGCCTCTGGGTGAGTGGTTTCCTGTTTGCTTATTTCCTTATACAGCTGACTGAGTGCGGTCTTAGTGCCAGCATTTAACCTGTTTGGGGTAGGGGGCAGTATTGAGAATTTTGGAAAAAATATGTTCCCATTTTTAACTGCCTCCTACACCAACTCAGAAGCTAGAATATGCATATTATTGTTCAGGTTTGGATAGAAAACACTCTGAATTTTCTAAAACTGTTTGAATGGTGTCTGTGAGTATAACAGAACTCCTATGGCAGGCAAAAACCTGACAAGGTTTCAAGCAGGAAGTACCCTGTCTGACAAGGAGTCGTGCGTCTTGCATCTTTTTATTGAAAAGTAAGGATCTTAGCTGTAACGTGACAATTCCCAGGGCTCCAATAGGCTCTCAGAGCCCGCGAAATAACTGAAGGTTTACGAGGGAGCCTCAGGTTGAAACAGATTATCGCCTTTTGTAAGTGGATGCTCAGAGGACCTTTGAATGATGCGCGTGCATGAGTCGCTCCCGAGGAGAAATTTTATTCGGCTGTTTAGGCTCAATGCATACTCCCGGTCGGAATATTATCACTTCTCTACGACATAAATGGCATAAAAATTGGTTTTAAACAGCGGTTGACATGCTTCGAAGTACGGTAATGGAATATTTAGACATTTTTGACACGCCAATGCGCCATGCGCGAGACCGTGAAGAAGCATTCTAGAACTCACGAACAAAACGTCGCTGTTTGGATATAACTATGGATTATTTGGGACCAAACCAACATTTGTTATTGAAGTAGAAGTCCTGGCAGTGTATTCTGATGAAGAACAAGCAAGGTAAGAACATTTTTCTTATAGGAAATGTGATTTTGGTGGATGCTGACCTGGGTGGGTATCTAAATAGCTAGCCCTGTAATGCCGGGCTATGTACTTAGATTATTGCAAAATGTGCTTCATCCGAAAAGCTATTTTAAAATCGGACATATCGAGTGCATAGAGGAGTAATGTATCTATAATTCTTAAAATAATTGTTATGCTTTTTGTGAACGTTTATCGTGAGTAATTTAGCAAACTGTTAGTAAATTCAACGGAAGTTTGCCGGGGGTTATGCGTTTTCTGAACGTCACATGCTAATGCAAAAAGCTGTTTTTTGATATAAATATGAACTTGATTGAACAGACATGCATGTATTGTATAACACAATGTCCTAGGTGTGTCATCTGATGAAGATCATCAAAGGTTAGTGCTGCATTTAGCTGTGGTTTGGGTTTGTGTGACATTATATGCTAGCTTGAAAAATGGCTGTCTGATTTTTTCTGGCTGGGCACTCTGCTGACATAATCTAATGTTTTGCTTTCGTTGTAAAGCCTTTTTGAAATCGGACAGTGGGGTTAGATTAACGAGATTCTTGTCTTTAAATAGCTGTAAAATAGTCATATGTTTGAGAAATTGAAGTAATAGTATTTCTAACGATTCAAAAATCGCGCCACTGGAATTTCAGTAGCTGTTACGTAGGTGGGACGAAATCGTCCCACATACCCCAGAGAGGTTAACTGTGGTGGTAAACAAACAGCCACAAAAAGTATAGCTGAAAACTCTCTAGGCAAGTAGTGTGGCCTGCAATTTATCTCAATATACTCTACTTCAGGCGAGCAAAATCTAGAGACTTCCTCAGATTTCGTGCACCAGCTGTTGTTTAAAAATATGCACAGACCGCCCCCCTCTCGTCTTACCGGAGTGTGCTGTTCTATCTTGCCGGTGCAGAGTATATCCCTCTAGCTAAATATCCATGTCGTCATTCAGCCACGATTTCGTGAAACATAGGATATTACAGTTTTTAGGATATTCGTGATAGTACCTCGTCTAATTTATTGTCCAATGAGTGCACGTTGGCGAATAATATTGACGGTAACGGCAGCTTTCCAACTCGCCTTCTGCGGGCCCTCACGAGGCATCCCGCTCTGTGTCCCCTGTATCTGCGTTTCTTCCTCTTGCAAATAACGGGAATGTTGGCCCTGTCGGGTGTTTGGAGACTGTCCTGTGAGTCTTGCTTGTTGAAGAAGAAATCTTCATCTAATCCGAGGTGAGTGATATGCTGTCCTGATATCCAGAAGCTCTTTTTTTGCCGTAAGATACGGTTGCAGAAACATTATGTACAAAATAAGTTACAAATAACACGAGAAGAAAAACACATAATAGCACAATTGGTTGGACGCTCGTAAAACTGCTGCCATTTCTTCCACCTCCATTTTAGGTCTAGTAATCAAACCCACTATCCTGGCGTTAAAAGAGCCATGCTCTACCAACTAAGCCTCAGAGGACCATGAGGAAGTTCACACGCTGATCAATCCAAATGTAAACTCATTGCACCTAAATTCAGATTAATCTAATAATTAAAGTTTACATTTTAAAAACAAAATATTTCATCTTATTGACTAATCAAGGACCTTCACTCTAACTGTAGTGTTACTTTTAAAACAAAGCTCAACAAATGAAGTTCTTTCAGAAAAAATGTATTTATTCTTAGTTCTCCTCGGTATGACCTATAAAGAGAGAAAATACCAGAAACTAAAAAATAAAGAGACCAGGGATACTTAAGAATGTTCCTCTCAGTAAAATGGTGCTCAACTCGTGACCCTAAAGCAACACAGAGAGACAGAGAAGAGAGAGAGAAGAGAGAGAGATTTACCATAAAGCAAAGCTCTCCCTATCCTGCTGACTACTGTGAAAGAGGATCATCAAATTGACTCCGTGTGTAAATAAATGTACTGCTAACTTTCCAGCCGCTAAAAGCAATGTGGCATTCTTTCTGTAATGCTAAGTCCTTTCAACCGATTCAGTACAAAGCAACCACAGTATATTATATTACAGTACAGTACGTATCCATGTCTCAATTTTTTACGTTTTAAAGGTTAAATAAAATTCCAACTCTCACTGAAATAATTGGCTGGACTTTTTCCGTATTTTGAACAGAAATACTCTCTATTTCCACCTCAAAAGAAAACTCACCCTATCCTAGTGGAACTCCCTTCTACTACTCACCCTAACCCAGTGGAACTCCCTTCTACTACTCACCCTAACCCAGTGGAACTCCCTTCTACTACTCACCCTAACCCAGTGGAACTCCCTTCTACTCACCCTAAACTAGTGGAACTCCCTTCTACTACTCACCTTTACCCAGTGGAACTCCCTTCTACTACTCACCCTAACCCAGTGGAACTCCCTTCTACTCACCCTAAACTAGTGGAACTCCCTTCTACTACTCACCTTTACCCAGTGGAACTCCCTTCTACTACTCACCCTAACCCAGTGGAACTCCCTTCTACTACTCACCCTAACCCAGTGGAACTCCCTTCTACTACTCACCCTAACCCAGTGGAACTCCCTTCTACTACTCACCCTAACCCAGTGGAACTCCCTTCTACTACTCACCCTAACCCAGTGGAACTCCCTTCTACTACTCACCCTAACCCAGTGGAACTCCCTTCTTCTACTCACCCTAACCCAGTGGAACTCCCTTCTACTACTCACCCTAACCCAGTGGAACTCCCTTCTACTACTCACCCTAACCCAGTGGAACTCCTTTCTACTACTCACCCTAACCCAGTGGAACTCCCTTCTACTACTCACCCTAACCCAGTGGAACTCCCTTCTACTACTCACCCTAACCCAGTGGAACTCCCTTCTACTACTCACCATAACCCAGTGGAACTCCCTTCTACTACTCACCCTAACCCAGTGGAACTCCCTTCTACTACTCACCCTAACCCAGTGGAACTCCCTTCTACTACTCACCCTAACCCAGTGGAACTCCCTTCTACTACTCACCCTAACCCAGTGGAACTCCCTTCTACTCACCCTAAACTAGTGGAACTCCCTTCTACTACTCACCTTTACCCAGTGGAACTCCCTTCTACTACTCACCCTAACCCAGTGGAACTCCCTTCTACTCACCCTAAACTAGTGGAACTCCCTTCTACTACTCACCTTTACCCAGTGGAACTCCCTTCTACTACTCACCCTAACCCAGTGGAACTCCCTTCTACTACTCACCCTAACCCAGTGGAACTCCCTTCTACTACTCACCCTAACCCAGTGGAACTCCCTTCTACTCACCCTAACCCAGTGGAACTCCCTTCTACTACTCACCCTAACCCAGTGGAACTCCCTTCTACTCACCCTAACCCAGTGGAACTCCCTTCTACTACTCACCCTAACCCAGTGGAACTCCCTTCTTCTACTCACCCTAACCCAGTGGAACTCCCTTCTACTACTCACCCTAACCCAGTGGAACTCCCTTCTACTACTCACCCTAACCCAGTGGAACTCCCTTCTACTACTCACCCTAACCCAGTGGAACTCCCTTCTACTGATCACCCTAACCCAGTGGAACTCCCTTCTACTACTCACCCTAACCCAGTGGAACTCCCTTCTACTACTCACCCTAACCCAGTGGAACTCCCTTCTACTACTCACCCTAACCCAGTGGAACTCCCTTCTACTACTCACCCTAACCCAGTGGAACTCCCTTCTACTACTCACCCTAACCCAGTGGAACTCCCTTCTACTACTCACCCTAACCCAGTGGAACTCCCTTCTACTACTCACCCTAACCCAGTGGAACTCCCTTCTACTACTCACCCTAACCCAGTGGAACTCCCTTCTACTACTCACCCTAACCCAGTGGAACTCCCTTCTACTACTCACCATAACCCAGTGGAACTCCCTTCTACTACTCACCCTAACCCAGTGGAACTCCCTTCTACTCACCATAACCCAGTGGAACTCCCTTCTACTCACCCTAACCCAGTGGAACTCCCTTCTACTACTCACCATAACCCAGTGGAACTCCCTTCTACTACTCACCCTAACCCAGTGGAACTCCCTTCTACTCACCATAACCCAGTGGAACTCCCTTCTACTCACCCTAACCCAGTGGAACTCCCTTCTACTACTCACCCTAACCCAGTGGAACTCCCTTCTACTACTCACCCTAACCCAGTGGAACTCCCTTCTACTCACCATAACCCAGTGGAACTCCCTTCAACTCGATCCTGGTCCCTCGTCCCTCCTCTCTGCATGGTTTGGGGTTGTGTGTGTGATGCTTCATATTATTACTACATGTGTGTTTGGAATTGTCTGAATGTGAACATGTGTCTGTGAGCATTTGAGTGTGTGTGAGTGTTCAAGTGAATGTGTCGCTGTGTGGGCTTTGAGAGGGATAGAGAGAGAAGGAGAGAAGGAATGAGATGAAGGGAGAGAGAAATAGGAAATGTGTGTAAGTCTGTCTTTCCGCTTTGAGTTTGAGACTGTGTGTATGCATGTTTTAAGAATGTATATGTTTCTGACTGTCTTTCCGCCTGGGAGTGTGCACGGTACATGCACACGTGTGTGTGTGTGTTTGTGTGTGTGTGCGTGTGTGTGTGTCAGAGTGTGTTAAGCCCGTTCTGAGACAGTGGATCTCTCCCTGAGGACTTCTGTTGCTGCTGCTGTTTTTCTTTGATGGAAAGTATTTTATTTTCTCCACATCTGCACAACACATCATCATCATCATCCTCGTGGAGAGGAGGATTCCCCGCTGGAACTTTCCTCAGGACAGACCAACCACCGCACAGCACACAATCTATTTCACTCATTACAGCCCAAACACTAAAAACATACAATTTAATTGACTTACTATCAGCTAGTGGAAAATAAATAACTTTACATTTTCATTATGGCGATTATGTTATCACTCATTTGGTAATAACCTGATACATTCTTTGTGAGCAACTGATTAATTTATCACTTCTTAATATTATGTAAATATATTTATACACATACAAATAATGATATATCCAGTATATATTACAAATGGTAGGCATTATCTGAAAGTCAGAAACAGTCACATTTTGCCTAGTCTGAGTTCTCTTAGATTACTAATTCTATTACAACTCCTACACCATCTGTGTTCTGTGGAATCATTTGCCTAGCTGAGGTGATGTGGACTGTGCGTGCTCTATGACTGATTTATGTGCTGAGATATGTCTGACATCACATTAACATCATGTCCACAAGATGAGCTGGCTGGTAACAGATAGAGCTGTGGTGTGAGAGGAGAGAATAAACCTACTCATTCATCTTTCTCTTTCCCTCCTCCATCTCTGTCTTTTTTTCTTTTCTTTCTTTTCACTCTCTTCCTCCCATCTCTCTTTCCTCCTTCTCTCTCCCATCTCTCTCTTTTGCCCCCTTCTCTCTCTCCCATCTCTCTCTTTCCCCCTTCTCTCTCTCCTATCTCTCTTTCTCTCCTTTCTCCTTTCTCTTTCTCCCATCTCTCTCTTTCTCCCCCCTTCTTGTTCTCCCATCTCTCTCTCCCATCTCTCTTTGTATCCCTTCTCTCCCTCTCTCATCTCTCTCTTCCATTTCTCTCTTTCTCCCCCTTCTCTCTCTCACATCTCTCTCTCCCATCTCTCTCTTTCTCCCCCTTCTCTCTCTCCCATGTCTCTCTTTCCCCCCTTCTCTCTCTCCCATCTCTCTTTTTATCCCTTCTCTCTCTCTCACATCTCTCTCTCCCATCTCTCTCTTTCTCCCCCTTCTCTCTCTCTCACATCTCTCTTTCCCTCCTTTCTCTTTCTCCCATCTCTCTCTTTCTCCCCCCTTCTCTCTCTCCCATCTCTCTCCTTCTCTCCTCTTCTCTCTCTCTTTCTTTCCCCTTGTCTCTCTCCCATCTCTCTCTTCCTGTCACGTCCTGGCCAGTATAAGGGTTAATTAGTATTGTAGTTTGGTCAGGACGTGGCAGAGGGTATTTGTTTTATGTGGTTCAGGGTGGTGTGTTTGGTTAAAGGGTGTTTGATTAAGTATTTCCGGGTTTTTGGTTGATGGTCTATGTTTATGTATTTCTATGTGTAGTCTGGTGAGTGTGTTTCTATGTTGTGTTGATTGGGGTTGGGACTCTCAGTTGAAGGCAGGTGTTGTTTATCTGCCTTTGATTGAGAGTCCCATATATTAGGGTGTGTTTGGGTTTGTTATTTGTGGGTGATTGTTCTGTGTGTAGCCTTGTGCCTTACCAGACTGTTTTTGTTGATCGTTCATTCTTTGTTATTTTGGTGTTCGTTTTGTATTTATTAAAAGCAAGATGAGCATACACATACCTGCTGCGTTTTGGTCCCCCTTCACCGACGACAAGCGTGACACTTCCTCCCTCCTTCTCTTGCTCCCATATCTCTCTTTCTCTCCCCTTGTCTCTCTCCCTTCTCTCTCCTTCTCTCCCCTTCTGTCTCTCCCATCTCTCTTTCTCCTCCTTTCTCTTTTCCTCACCTTTTTTACTCCCTCCACCAGCCCCTTCCTCCCTCCTTTCCTCTCTCTCTCCTTCAATATTTTTCTTTCTCTCTCCTTCCATCTCTATGACTAAGTTATGTGCTGAGATATGTCTGACATCACATTAACATCATGTCCACAAGATGAGCTGGCTGGTAACAGATAGGGCTGGGGTGTGAGAGGAGAGAATAAACCTACTCATCCATCTTTCTCTTTCCCTCCTCTCTTTTTCTTTCCTTTCCTCTTCCCCCCTTCTCTCTCTCTCATCTCTCTTTCTCCCCCCTCATCTCTCTTTCTCCCCCCTCATCTCTCTCTCCCATCTCTTCCTTTCTCTCCCCTTCTCTCTCACCCATCTCTCTCTTCCCCTCCTCTCTCCCATCTCTCTCTTCCCCCCTCTCTCGCTCATCTCTCTCTCTCATATCTTTCTTTCTCCCCCTTCTCTCTCTCCCATCTCTCTTTCTCCGCCCTTCTCTCTTAGTAAAATTATTTAACTTAAACTCGCAATCTGTGGATTCTATTCGATTAGTTAGACTCAAATTATGTCTTTAACATCACAGCATAGTTGAAAGATATATGCGGCATAGAAATCCGAAGATGGTGGCCAGCAGAGATAGGTGGGATGGGCTGAGGGAAACAGAGGGTTGAGATGTGGAACTGGAGACAAGTGGGAGTAGAGTTTCTGGGCAGGGGATAGAATGACAGTCAAAGATAAAAGTAAAAAAAAAAAAGTTGAAATAAAAAAAACAAAACAAAACAAAACATTGAATGACACAGAGGGGATGCCACACATGTGCTTGTATGTGCATACACATGCATACACACAACACACACGGACACACACACACATACACACATTTAAATAGTGCACTCCGACATATCCAGCCAGCCTTGCTGTTATGATTTTTGTTGTCCTTGATGTCTATTTTTTTTTTGAATTGTTGTTTTCTGTTTTTCTCTTTTGTTCATTTTGTTGGTTGTTTGGCGAATTTGGTACGGTGGCTTGGGGAGGGGGTGGGGGGGTGCAGGGAGATGTTTTCTTTTGGAGGGGGACTGTGTGGGGTGTCTCAGATGGTTTAGGGGCAGCTCTTGGGAACTGTTGATCTTGGATGGTTGGTGGCCTGGCGGTTGATAGCTTGGCCCTTCTGGACAACAGGTTGCTGATCCGGCTCCCCGATTTCACTTGGTGGGAGATGTGTTTGACGTGCCACTGGGCGGGGTGATGACCCTGGTTGTTCCTGTGGGTCTCTCTGGATGGGAGCGTGTGCTAGATGACTGAATGTGATGTAAATGTTGAACGGCTTCACTGCAGGTAGATTGTATTTTTTAATATTCTATAAAAATAAATAAATACCCCAAAAGTGTTAAACAAAGAAAAATCTTGGCATTGGTTACTACATGTTTCCATATGTGTGTCGCTGGAGGCTCCGGGCTGAGGAGCGTCGCTGGAGGCTCCGGACTGGAGAGCGTCTCTGTAGGTTCCGGACTGGGGACCTTTGCTGCAGGCTCCGTGCCATGGATCATCACTACTGGTTCCGCACCATGGATCATCACTGGAGGCTTCGTGCCATGGATCATCACTGGAGGCTTCCTATGGGGAGCTGGAACCGGTCTCACCAGACTGGGGAGACGCACTGAGGACCGTGTGCTCAAAGCAGGCACCGGCCGTACTGGGCTATGGAGGCGTACTGGAGGAAGAGTGCGAGGAGCAGGCACAGGACATACTGGGCTATGGTGGCGCACTGGAGGTCTGGCGCTTAGGGCTGGCACAACCCGTCCTGGCTCGATGTTGACTATAGCCCGGCAAGGTACAGGACGAACTGGGCTGTGCTGGTGAATGAGGGGTACCGTGCGTAGAGCAGGTGCAGGATAACCTGGGCCGTAGAGACGCACTGGAGACCAGATACGTTGAGCCGGTGCACTTCTCCCTGTCTGCCGGCCAACTTTAGCACGGCAACGGTGAGGAGCACTGAGCGCACCGGATTGTGAGTACGCACTGGCGACACAGTGCGTATCACCGCATAACACGGTGCTTGCTCGGTCACTCGCTCCCCACGGTAAGCAAGGGGAATTGGCTCAGGTCTCAACCTCACCTTAGCCAATCTACCCGTGTGCCTCCTGTTGCTTGCCTAGCCGTTCCTCCCGGTATCGCCGTTCCGCCTTCGCTGCCTCTATCTCCCATTGCGGACGGCGTTACTCCTCAGGCCTTGTCCAGGGTCCTGCCCCATCTAGGATCTCCTCCCAGGTTCACTCCTCTGAGCCATACTGCTTGGTCCCGCTCCTCCTCCTGGAGAGTGCACGCTGCTTGGTCTTCTTGTGGTGGGTAGTTCTGTCACAGGCGTCAAAGTGAGTAGACCAAGGTGCAGCGTGGAATATGCTCATCTTGCCGTTTAATGTAAAAGAATGAACACTTTACAAATTAAACAAAAAATGACAGCAGTTAGTTCCGTCAGGTACTTACAACTAAACGGAAAACAACTACCCACAAAAAACAAAGGAAAAACAGGCTGCCTAAGTATGGCTTCCAATCAGAGACAACGATAGACACCTGCCTCTGATTGGAAACCATACCCGGCCAAAACATAGAACACAAAACATAGATTGCCCACCCACCTATCACACCCTGGCCTAGCTAAACAGAGAAAACACAGCTCTCCTAGGTCAGAGCGTCACAATGTGTTATTTCATAGTTTTGATGTCTTCACTATTATTCTACAATGTAGAAAATAAAGAAAAACCCTTGAATGAGTAGGTGCGTCCAAACTTTTGACTGGTACTGTACGTGTGTGTGTGTGTGTGTGTGTGTGTGTGTGTGTGTGTGTGTGTGTGTGTGTATGTGTGTGTGTGTGTGTGTGTGTGTGTGTGTGTGTGATGTATAGACATTATTGACAGTATTATGTAGATAAAATAGTGGAACAACATCGTTTTGGAGCCTCTGGGATACGTTGAGAATCGCCTTGAAAGTAGAGGTCGACCGATTAATCGGAATAGCCGATGAATTAGGGCCGATTTCAAGTTTTCATAACAATCGTAATCGGTATTTTTGGCCACCGATTTGCAGATTTTTGTATTTATTTATTTTAATAAAAAAAAATATATATATATATATTATAAATATTTTTTAACTAGGCAAGTCAGTGAAGAACACATTCTTATTTTCTATGACGGCCTAGGAACGGTGGGTTAACTGCCTTGTTCAGGGGCAGAATGACAGATTTTTACCTTGTCAGCTTGGGGATTCAATCTTGCAACCTTACGGTTAACTATTCCAATGCTCTAACCACCTGCTTTACATTGCACTCCACAAGGAGCCTGCCTGTTACGCGATTGCAGTAAGAAGCCAAGGTAAGTTGCTAGCTAGCATTAAACTGATCTTATAAAAAACAATCAATCAATCAATCAATCAATCATAATCACTAGTTAACTACACATGGTTGATGATATTACTAGTTTATCTAGCCTGTCCTGCATTGCATATAAACGATGCGGTGCGAATTTTACGTAATTATGACATAACATTGAAGGTTGTGCAATGAAACAGGAATATTTAGACTTATGGATTCCCGTTTGATAAAATACGGAAAGAATAAACGTGATAGTTTCCAGATTCGACCATATTAATGACCTAAGGCTCGTGTTTCTCTGTGTTTATTATGTTATAATTAAGTCTATGATTTGATAGAGCAGTCTGACTGAGCGGTGGTAGGCACCAGCAGGCTCATAAGCATTCATTCAAAACAGCACTTTTGTGCGTTTTGCCAGCAGCTCATTGCGCTGTTTATGACTTCAAGCCTATCAACTCCCAAGATTAGGCTGGTGTAACCGATATGAAATGGCTAGCTAGTTAGCGGGGTGCGCACTAATAGCATTTCAAACGTCACTCGCTCTGAGACTTGAAGTAGTTTTTCCCCTTGCTCTACATGGGTAACGCTGCTTCAAGGGTGGCTGTTGTCGATGTGTTCCTGGTTCGAGCCCAGGTAGGAGCGAGTAGAGGGACGGAAGCTATACTGTTACACTGGCAATACTAAAGTTCCTATAAGAACATCCAATAGTCAAAGGTATATGAAATACAAATCGTATAGAGAGATAGTCCTATAATTCCTATAATAACTACAACCTAAAACTTCTTACCTGGGAATATTAAAGACTCATGTTAAAAGGAACCACCAGCTTTCATATGTTCTCATGTTCTGAGCAAGGAACTTAAACGTTAGCTTTTTTACATGGCACATATTGCACATTTACTTTCTTCTCCAACACTTTGTTTTTGCATTATTTAAACCAAATTGAACATGTTTCATTATTTATATGTTTCATGATTTTATTGATGTATTATATTAAGTTAAAATAAGTGTTCATTCAGTATTGTTGTAATTGTCATTATTACAAATAAAAAATATAAAAAATCGTCCGATTAATCGGCACCGGATTTTTTTTGGTCCTCCAATAACCGGTATCGGCGTTGAAAAATCATAATCGGTCGACCTCTACTTGAAAGGCACATACATACGATCAAATTCAGGAAAGTCCTGGAAGAATGTGATGAGTTACCATCTCTGATATCCAACAGTTCTTACAGCTAATAATGTAAGAAATAATAACACACAAAACTAAAAACTGCAAAGTTGCTTTAGCTGCCATGTCTGTCTGTCGGCACCATCTTACTAGAGGCTAGAGCTCTGCCAAACCTTTTACAGTTGGCACTATGCATTCAATCAGGTAGTGTTCTCCTGGCATCAGAGAGAGCGAGAGAGAGAGAGACACAGAAAGAGAGAGACAGAGAGAGAGAGAGAGAAGCATTTCACTACACTCGCAATTAAACATCTGCTAACCATGTGTATGTGACCAATAACATTTTATTTGATTTGAGATAGAGATACAGATAGAAACAGACACAGAAACAGAGACAGACACAGACAAAAAGAAATAGACTGAGACAGAGATAGATATAAAATAAAATAGACACAGACACAGAGAGAGACACAGACACAGAGATAAACAGGGAGAGACACAGACACAGAGGCAGAGATAGAAACTGAAATAGACACAGAGACAGAGAGAGACAGACACAGAGACAGAAACAAAAATAGAACAGACACAGAGACAGAGAGACACAGACACAGAGATAGGAACTAAAACAGACACAGACAGTGATAGAAACTAAAACAGACACAGACAGTGATAGAAACAAAAATAGAACAGAGACAGAGAGACACAGACACAGAGATAGGAACTAAAACAGACACAGACAGTGATAGAAACTAAAACAGACACAGACAGTGATAGAAACTAAAATAGAACAGATGCAGAGACAGAGAGAAACTAAAATAGAACAGATACAGAGACAGAGATAAATTAAAATAGACACAGAGACACAGAGACAGAGAGAAATTAAAATAGACACAGACACAGACAGACAGAGACACAGAGACAGAGAGAAATTAAAATAGACACAGACACAGACTGAGACAGACACAGAGAGAGACACAGAGACAGAAATTAAAATAGACACAGACAGAGACACAGAGAGAGACACAGAGACAGAGACAGATATAGAGATAATTCGCGGTCGGTGCAGTTTAACCTGTTATGGATAGGGGGCAGTATTTTCACGGCCGGATAAAAAACGTACCCGATTTAATCTGATCATTACTCCTGCCCAGAAACTAGAATATGCATATAATTATTAGCTTTGGATAGACAACACTCCAAAGTTTCTAAAACTGTTTGAATGGTGTCTGTGAGTATAACAGAACTCATTTGGCAGGCCAAAACCTGAGAAGATTCCAAACAGGAAGTGCCCTCTCTGACCATTTCTTGGCCTTCTTGATCATCTCTAACCAAAACAGGGGATCTCTGCTGTAACGTGACACTTCCTACGGCTCCCATGGGCTCTCAGAAGGCGGCAAAAAGCTGAATGGTGGCTTTGCAGGCCCTGGCTGAAAAACATTAGCGCATTTTGATAGTGGTCGATCAGAGAACAGAGACTGGAGGCGCGTGCACAAGGCGACCCCATGTTTTTATTCTTTCGTCTTTGAACGTAAACAACGACTCCCGGTCGGAATATTATCGCTTTTTTACGAGAAAAATAGCATAAAAATTGATTTTAAACAGCGGTTGACATGCTTCGAAGTACGGTAATGGAATATTTAGATTTTTTTTGTCACGAAACGCGTCGGGCGCGTAACCCTTCGTCACCCTTGGATAGTGTCTTGAACGCACGAACAAAACGCTGCTATTTGGATATAACTATGGATTATTTTGAACCAAACCAACATTTGTTATTGAAGTGGGTGGGTGTCAAAATAGCTAGCCGTGATGGCTGGGCTATCTACTCAGAATATTGCAAAATGTGCTTTCACCGAAAAGCTATTTTAAAATCGGACATAGCGATTGCATAAAGGAGTTCTGTATCTATAATTCTTAAAATAATTGTTATGTTTTTTGTGAACATTTATCGTGAGTAATTTAGTAAATTCACCGGAAGTGTTCGGTGGGAATGCTAGTTCTGAACGTCACATGCTAATGTAAAAAGCTGTTTTTTTATATAAATATGAACTTGATTGAACAAAACATGCATGTATTGTATAACATAATGTCCTAGGCGTGTCATCTGATGAAGATCATCAACGGTTAGTGCTGCATTTAGCTGTGGTTTTGTTTTTTGTGACATTATATGCTAGCTTGAAAAATGGGTGTCTGATTATTTCTGGCTGGGTACTCTGCTGACATAATCTAATGTTTTGCTTTCGCTGTAAAGCCTTTTTGAAATCGGACAGTGTGGTTAGATAAAGGAGAGTCTTGTCTTTAAAATGGTGTAAAATAGTCATATGTTTGAAAAATGGAAGTTTTTGGATTTTTGAGGAATTTGTAATTCGCGCCACGCCTATCATTGGATATTGGAGCAGGTGTTCCAATTTTATGAGCATGGCCTGATTTCTACTGCAGCATATTGGATGACTGTCATTCATATTCCATTCAGCCAGCTCAATGTAATATCGATAGGTTTAGGCTACTACATGATACTCATATTTTCCATATACCCATTATGAGGTTGCTACAACCTAGTCTATGACTGAAAGTTTATAATGTAGGTGCACTCAGGTCAAGAGAAACATTTGAGGTGACAGACAGTGAGACATGAACAGACAGTGACACATTCAATACCACCTTACACACTCTTGCCTGCATCTAGCTGATCTAGGGTGTAATCAGTAGTCCAAGAGTTTCTATTGGACAAATTCATGTATGTTTGTCCTCGTTTCGTTCCGTTTGCTTCCGTTTAAGAAACTTTTTTTTTCTCAATAGAATCGGTGGAATGAATACACCCCTGATCACGCATAAACCAAGATCACTTTCATAGCAGCCACGTTGTATAATTCATTCTACCCTCTACGCACTTTCCTCCTCTCACCTTTTCCCTTCATTTGTGGACTTCAATGAACAGCACATCAGCTGTATGTGACCAGGCGAAAAAACCTTTCCAAGCCAAACCGCTACACACAGCCTACATCGTTGTCACCATATTAGCTAAAGTAATGTCATAGTCAACATAGCTAATAGAACTAACACGTTAGTAAATCCACTACAATAAGTAACGTTACAGTGTACAGTCAGCAAGCAGTTTAGCACTTACACCGGCGGGCCCCGGTGGCAATAAATTAGTAAAAAAAAGCTTACCTTGACTTGGAAGAGTTCCAGTGTTGTGTTGATGGTCATAGCCAGCTAGCTAACTTAGCATCCCTCTGTTTGAGCAGGGTGTTTCCGTAGGCTAAACCTGTTAGCTGCATTTGCTATCTAAATAAGTGAAACTGAAAGTGAACAAAATGACAATCTCTCTCTCTCTTTCTTGCTTCTTCATTTTAGAACATTAATTTGTTCAAAACTGTTCAACTATTGTCTTTCTTGCTCTTTGAGTCAACTACTCACCACATTTTATGCACTGCAGTGCTAGCTAGCTTTAGCTTATGCTTTCAGTACTAGATTCATTTTCTGATCCTTTGATTGGGTGGACAACATGTCAGTTCATGCTGCAAGAGCTCTGATAGGTTGGAGGACGTCCTCCAGAAGTTGTCATAATTACTGTGTAAGTCTATGGAAGTGGGTGAGAATCATGAGCCTCCTAGGATTTGTATTGAAGTCAATGTACCCAGAGGAGGATGGAAGCTCGCTGTCCTCCGCCTACACCACGGTGCTGCTCCACAGAGTGTTGTTGAGGCTACTGTAGACCTTCATTGCAAAAAAGTGTGTTTTAATCCATTATTTGGTGAAATGTGAATATATTTTGTATTGTTTTATCTAAAAGGGATAACTTTTTAAATGTTTCACTATTTGTATTTGTACGAAATTCACTGAGGAGGATGGTCCTCCCCTTCCACCTCTGAGGAGCCTCCACAGACAGACAGACAGACAGACAGACAGACAGACAGACAGAAACAGAGATAGACAGACAGACAGAAACAGAGATAGACAGACAGACAGAAACAGAGACAGACAGACAGAAACAGAGACAGACAGAAACAGAGACAGACAGACAGACAGACAGACAGACAGACAGACAGACAGACAGACAGAGGGACGGAGACAGACAGACAGACAGACAGACAGAGGGACGGAGACAGACAGACAGACAGAGGGACGGAGACAGACAGAGTGAGAGACAGAGATAGACAGACAGAGAAACAGAGACACACAGAGGGACGGAGACAGACAGAGAGACAGACAGAGAGACAGAGATAGACAGACAGAGAAACAGAGATAGACAGAGAGACAGACAGATTGAGAGAGATATGCCTCTAACCCTATTACAGGGGCTGAGTCACTGACTTACTGGTGCTCTTCCATGCTGTCCCTGGGAGGGGTGTGTCACTTGAGTGGGATGAGTCACTGATGTGATCTTCCTGTCTGGGTTGGCGCCCCCCCCTTTGGTTGTGCCGTGGAGGAGATCTTTGTGGGCTATACTCGGCCTTGTCTCAGGATGGTAAGTTGGTGGTTGAAGCTATCCTTCTAGTGGTGTGGGGGCTATGATTTGGCAAAGTGGGTGGGGTAATATCCTGCCAGTTTGGCCCTGTCCGGAGGTCTCGTCGGATGGGGCCACAGTGTCTCCCGACCCCTCCTGTCTCAGCCTCCAGTATTTATGCTGCATTAGTTTATGTGTCGGGGGGCTAGGGTCAGTCTGTTATTTCTGGTGTCACGTCCTGACCAGTAATAGGGGTTATTTGTTATTGTAGTTTGGTCAGGACGTGGCAGAGGGTATTTGTTTTATGTGCTTCGGGGTGGTTGTGTGTTTAGTGGGGTGTTTGATTTATTTTTCCGGGTTTTGGGCAATGTTCTATGTTTATGTATTTCTATGTTTAGTCTAGTCATTTGTATTTCTATGTTTAGGTAATTGGGGGTTGGACTCTCAATTGGAGGCAGGTGTTTCTTGTTGCCTCTGATTGAGGGTCCTATAAATAGGTATGTGTTTGTTTTGGTATTTTGTGGGAGATTATGTGCTGTGTATAGCTTTGTGCCTTACCGGCCTGTTATTCGTCGTTGTGTTTTTTTGGTGTACGTGTTTATTTTGGTTTACCTTCTTTGACCTTAATAAAAAAGAAGATGAGTGCACATATTCCTGCTGCGTTTTGGTCTACTCTATCCTACGACAACCGTGACATCTGGAGTATTTCTCCTGCCTTTTCCGGTGTCCTGTGTGAATCTCGGAGGACATGAGCACTAGGACTATATTTCAGGACTATCTGGCCTGATGACTCCTTGCTGTCCCGAGTTAACCTGGCCATGCTGCTGCTCCAGTTTCAACTATTCTGCCTGCGTCTATGGAACCCTGAACTGTTCCCTGGACGTGCTACCTGTCCCAGACCTGCTGTTTTCAACTCTCTAGAGACAGCAGGAGCTGTAGAGATACTCTGAATGATCGGCTATGAAAAGCCAACTGACATTTACTCCTGAGGTGCTGACCTGTTGCACCCTCAACAACCACTGTGATTATTATTATTTGACCCTGCTGGTCATCTATGAACATTTGAACATCTTGGCCATGTTCTGTTATAATCTCCACCCAGCACAGCCAGAAGAGGACTGGCCACCCCTCATAGCCTGGTTCCTCTCTAGGTTTCTTCCTAGGTTCTGACCTTTTCTAGTGAGCTTTTCCTAGCCACTGTGCTATTACACCTTCATTGCTTGCTGTTTGGGGTTTTAGGCTGGGTTTCTGGGCAGCACTTTGAGATATCAGCTGATTTAAGAAGGGCTTTATAAATACATTTGATATGATTTGATTTGATTCTGGGAAAATTGTAAAACACTAAACAAACAACAACATGAAGAATTATCTATCCAAAATGGAGATGTATGTGTAAACCACTTCACCAATCTTTTTGGCTCTATTACAAGGAATTATCAAAATCCAGAAAAGAGACGTTAAATTCTACAACCACCTAAAAGGAAGTGATTCCCAAACCTTCCATAACAAAGCCATCACCTACAGAGAGATGAACCTGGAGAAGAGTCCCCTAAGTAAGCTGGTCCTGGGGCTCTGTTCCAAACACAAACACATCCCACAGAGCCCCAGGACAGCAACACAATTAGACCCAACCAAATCATGACAAAACAAAAAGCTAGTTACTTGATACATTAGAAAGAATTAACAAAAAATCTGAGCAAACTAGAATGTTATTTGACCCTAAACAGAGAGTACACAGTGGCAGAATACCTGACCACCGTGACTGACCCAAACTTAAGGAAAGCTTTGACTATGTACAGACTCAGTGAGCATAACCTTGCTTTTGAGACAGGCTGCCGTAGACAGACCTGGCTCTCAAGAGAAGACAGGCTATGTGCACACTGCCCACAAAATGAGGTGGAAACTGAGCTGCACTTCCTAACCTCCTGCCAAATGTATGACCATATTAGAGACACATATTTCCCTCAGATTACACAGATCCACAAAGAATTCGAAAACAAACCCGATTTTGATAAACTCCCATATTTACTGGGTGAAATATCACAGTGTTCCATCACAGCAGCAAGATTTGTGACCTGTTGCCACAAGAAAAGGTCAACCAGTGAAGAACAAACACCATTGTAAATACAACCCATATTTATGCTTATTTATTTTCCCTTTTGTACTTTAACCATTTGTACATTGTTACAACACTGTATATATACATAATATGACATTTTTAATGCCTTTATTATTTTGGAACTTTCATGAGTGGAATGTTTACTGTTCATTTTTGTTTATTTCACTTTTGTATATTATCTACTTCACTTGCTTTGGCAATGATAACATGTTTCCCATGCCAATAAAGCCCTTTGGATTGAATTGAGAGAGACAAACAGAGACAGACAGAGACAGAGACAGACAGACAGACAGACAGACAGACAGACAGACAGACAGACAGACAGACAGACAGACAGACAGACAGACAGACAGACAGACAGACAGACAGACAGACAGACAGACAGACAGAGAGAATGACAGAGACAGACAGAGAGACAAAGAGACAGACAGAGAGACAAAGAGACAGACAGAGAGACAAAGAGACAGACAGAGAGACAGACAGACAGACAGGGAGACAGAGACAAACAGAGAGACAGAGACAGACATGAGCCACAGTGGAATGGAAACTCTTTAAAGGGAACCACAGAGACAGAGACAGGAGGCTGACTAGTGACTAGAAACACTGCAGTTGGACAGACTCACAATAAAGGAGTTTCTTTCAAAGAATGAGCATCAATGCATGGTCCTATCTACAGACACAGAGTTCATTAGGGGGGCACTACTGAACAGTCATTCTTCATGGTCTCAATCAGAATAATGCATATATATTTTGTGACGAATGGATGCAGTTCCATTTTACACCTATTGAGGGAGCTAGTGTTCTGTGGAAATATCTGCTGATGGGGATTCTGTCCAGATTAACCAAGAAATTAGGGACTTGTATTCCTCCTAGAAATTTGTCCAATCAGAAACAGAGGCAGAACAACAATATATGTACAGTTTGCTTCCTGTGAATGTTTAGTCCTAAATTGTTGTATTGGCATCAAGCCAACAGTTGTTTATACAGTACCAGTCAAAAGTTTGGACACACCTACTCATTCAAGGGTTTTTCTTTATTTTGACTATTTTCTACATTGTAGAATAATAGTGAAGACATCAAACTATGAAATAACACATATGTAGTCACCCAAAAAGTGTTAAACAAATCAAAAATATTTTATATTTGAGATTCTTCAAAGTAGCCACCCTTTGCCTTGATGACAGCTTTGCACACACTTGGCATTCTCTCAACCAGCTTCATGAGGTAGTCACCTGGAAAACATTTCAATTAACAGGTGTGCCTTGTTAAAAGTTAATTTGTGGAATTGCTTTCCTTCTTAATGTGTTTGAGCCAATCAGTTGTGTTGTGACAAGGAAGGGATGGTGTACGGAATTGTCGCGTCTTTAGAAGACTGTTATTTTATCAAATAAATTCTTCGTAATTATTATTACGTGATTCCACTAATTGTGTAAATGTAATTAACTAGGAAGTCGGGGCACCACGGAAAATGTTCAGATTACAAAGTTATAATTTTCCGAATATAACTCTTCAGATACTTTAATATCTGATCAATTAGTCTTCTATTAATGAATTATTATTATTACCTTCGTCAGTCTCATCTGAACGTCGCAAAATGTTGGTTATCTGCACGAATTCAACCTTTACTATAAATCATCCATCCACCAATTGGCTCAATTATTTATTTACTAACTAATTAAACAATTACACAATATACAATACATAATAACATTATACCGTCCCTAGTGGACTAAACAAAAACAGTTGGGTTATAACACGGTAAATTCAGAGAGAAGAGAAGGGTTTTTTGGGGAGAAAGGCTAAGGAACATTGGTCTTTATAGGACCTGGGAAGCTATTCTCACATAAATACGTATGCCACTAACGATCGCTCATTCGGAAAAGCAATGCATCGTATTTACATGAAACTGGCGATGTGAGGCTCTGGTTTGCCCTGTCTTTTGTTGGAATCTTTCGGGTTGTCGTGTGAGAAGTTCATGTGGTCTGAGAGGGTCATCTCACTCTGGAGATTCATCCACGTCGGTCAGTGTTCACATACTAGATTTGCTACCTTTCCAGCTGCAGTCTGTTAGGCTGTCATCTAGGACTCACTTTTTCTTGAGTGATCAATAGTTCAGAGTTCATACCATTTCACGTGTAGAGCTCCCACATTTCCTGGCCTGTATGGTTGACATTAAAATTAGCCCTTTTAAACGTGAGGACAAATCCTCACGGTATTCAGAACTTGAGAGACTTTTTATTATGTAGAGTGGATATTCACAAACACAGCTCACGCTGGGGTTTGCTTAGTCCAACGTGAATTGGGTCACGGGGGCTCTTATAGAAATGTAGAAAAGGGGTTGGTTCATAATTTCCAACCAATGCCGATTCACTTGGGCGTGGCTACTGACTTAGTTAAACTTTACAGGGGAGACAGTTTTCTCATTTTAAAAGTTAACGTCAGATTACATCATTTTGCAAATAGTTTCATCTTTACTCATTCATTTTATACAAGAATTAGAAGCAAACCTCTTAACTGAGGCACCTGTATAAACAGAGTTAGGGTAATGTGGCTGTATTGTCTTTCATGAGGTCACAAACATGAAACCAAACGGACCAGGTCGTAGCTGGCTTCTCCACCGACCATTTATACATTCTCCAAAATAGGAATATTGTTCCATTCTCAAATTCTGGAACGTAGTAGAATTGGGCGGGAGACTCCCTTTGTCTTGCTGTGAAACTCTCTCTCAATTGCATGGTCAGGGAGAATCTCTGTGGTATTTACGACGTGGTTGTAAGGTTGTAAAACTGCCCCCCCCCCCTCCTAACAGGAGATGGGGGGATGGTTCACATCTCTGCTAGCCAATTCACTGAAACGGCTAGCGTCATGACAGAAGATAGCCCTAATTGGTAAAAGACCAAGTCCATAATATGGCAAGAACATCTCAAATAAGCAAAGAGAAACAACAGTCCATCACTACTTTTAGACATGAAGGTCAGTCAATCCTGAACATTTCAAGAACTTAGAACATTTCAAGTGCAATCGCAGTAACCATCAAGCACTATGATGAAACTGGATCTCATGAGGAAAGGAAGACCCAGAGTTATCACTCCTGTAGAGGATTAAGGTTAAGGTTACCAGCCTCAGAAATAGCAGCCCAAATAAGTGCTCCACAGAGTTCAAGTTACAGACACATCTCAACATCAACTGTTCAGAGGAGACTGCGTGAATCAGGCCTTCATGGTCAAATTTCTGCAAAGAAACCACTACTAAAGGACACCAATAAGAAGAAGAGACTTGCTTGGGCCAAGAAACACAAGCAATGGACATTAGACCAATGGAAATCTGTCCTTTAGTCTGTTGAGTCCAAATTTGAGATTTTTGGTTCCAACCACTGTGTCTTTGTGAGACACAGAGTAGCTGAACAGATGATCACTGCATGTCAGTTTCCCACCGTGAAGCATGGAGGAAGAGGTCTGATGATGTGGGGGTGCTTTGCTGGTGACACTGTCAGTGATTCATTTAGAATTCAAGGCACACTTAACCAGCATGGCTACCACAGCATTCTGCAGCAATACGCCATCCCATCTGGTTTGCGCTTAGTGGAACTATCTTTTGTTTTTCAACAGGACAATAACCGAACACACCTCCAGGCTGTGTAAGGGCTATTTTACCAAGAAGGAGAGTGATAGAGTGCTGCATCAGATTACCTGGCCTCCACAATCACCCGACCTCAACCCAATTGAGATGGTTTGGGATGAGTTGGACCGCAGAGGGAAGGAAAAGCAGCCAACAAGTGCTCAGCATATGTGGGAACTCCTTCAAGACTGTTGGAAAAGCATTCCAGGTGAAGCTGGTTGAGAGAATTCCAAGAGTGGGCAAAGCTGTCATCAAGGCAAAGGATGGCTTGTTTGTTTAACACTTTTTTGGTTACTACATGATTCCATATGTGTTATTTCATAGTTTTGATGTCTTCACTATTATTCTACAATGTAGAAAATAGTCCAAAAAAAGGAAAACCCTTTAATGAGTAGGTGTGTCCAAACTTTTGACTTTTCTACTGTACTCCCTGTTCATCCAAGGGGGTTTCTACTCAGCTAATATACGGCATTATTATCAGATGGTCATACCAAGGATCATTTAGCTATTTGATTTAGAATTTTTGGACCCCTTTAGGTAAAAAAATGATGTTTGTCCTTGTCACAAAAAATGTCGTACTCGTCACAGAAGATGTCGTACTGGAGAGAAGAGGACCAAGACGCAGCAGGAATATGGATACTCATATTTTAATTACATAAAAAAGGAGTAAAGCATCCACTTGACAAAACAATAAGAGATACTCACGACAGTGCAACAGTTCTGCAGGCTATTAAACGCAGTGCAAAAACAACTACCCACAACCCCAAAGAAAAACACACACTCCTATATAGGACTCCCAATCAAAGGCAACTCAACACACCTGCCTTCAATTGGGAGTCCCAATCACCAACACAAACATTCACACACACAAAACTGCCACGTCCTGACCCCAAAACTAATCCAATAGCTCCATCTGCTGGTCAGGACGTGACAGTACCCCCCCCTCAAGGTGCAGACCCCGGAATGCACCTACCAACAGAAAACACCAACAACCAAAAAAATCCCCAACAAAAGCCATTAAACAATAATCCCTAAACAATAAGGGAGGGAAGGGAGGGTGGCTGCCGTCAACGACGCCACTGTGCTACACCCTCCCTCCCCAACCCACCTATCCTGGAGGTGGCTCAGGTGCAGGACGTGCACCTCGCTCCACCCTCGGCGTCGCCCACTTCGTTGGTGCCGATAGCTGCGCCGGGCAGACGGACCACTCGGGCTGGGCCGGAGGACAGGCGGGCCACTCGGGCTGGGCCGCAGGACAGGAGGGCCACTCGGGCTGGGCCGGAGGACAGGAGGGCCACTCGGGCTGGGCCGGAGGACAGGAGGGCCACTCGGGCTGGGCCGGAAGACAGGAGGGCCACTCGGGCTGGGCCGGAGGACAGGAGGGCCACTCGGGCTGGGCCGGAGGACAGGAGGGCCACTCGGGCTGGGCCGGAGGACAGGAGGGCCACTCGGGCTGGGCCGGAGGACAGGAGGGCCACTCGGGCTGGGCCGGAAGACAGGAGGGCCATTCGGGCTGGGCCGGAGGACAGGAGGGCCCCTCGAGCTGGGCCGGAGGGCAGTCGGGCCACTCTGGCAGCTCCGGGCAGTCGGGCCACTCTGGCGGCTCCGGGCAGTCGGGCCACTCTGGCGGCTCCGGGCAGTCGGGCCACTCTGGCGGCTCCGGGCAGTCGGGCCACTCTGGCGGCTCCGGGCAGTCGGGCCACTCTGGCGGCTCCGGGCAGTCGGCCACTCTGGCGGCTCCGGGCAGTCGGGCCACCCTGGCAGCTCCGGGCAGTCGGGCCACCCTGGCGGCTCCGGGCAGTCGGGCCACCCTGGCGGCTCTGGGCAGTCGGGCCACTCTGGCGGCTCCGGGCAGTCGGGCCACTCTGGCATCTCCGGGCAGACGGGCCACTCTGGCATCTCCTGACTAGCGGGCGGCTCCTGACTGGCAGGCAGCTCTGGTGACTTACGACTGGCGGGCAGCTCTGGTGACTTACAACTGGCGGGCAGCTCTGGCAACTCTTGATTGGCGGGCAGCTCTAGTGACTCTTTACTGGTGGGCAGCTCTGGTGACTTACGACTGGCGGGCAGCTCTGGCGACTTACGACTGGTGGGCAGCTCTGGCGACTCTTGACTGGCGGGCAGCTCTGGTGACTCTTGACTGGCGGGCAGCTCTGGTGACTCTTGACTGGCGGGCAGCTCTGGTGACTGTTGACTGGCGGGGCTGACGCACTAGACGCCTGATGCGTGGGGCTGGTACTGGATGTGCCAGCCTGGAGACACGCACCTCAGGGCTAGTGCGAGGAGCTGGCCTGGGGCTCCATCCTTGCCCCGTCAAACAGCCCTTGTGCCCCCCCAAAATGTTTTATTGGGGCTGCCTCTCGGGTTCCCTTAGCTCCCTTAACTTGTCCTCCCAGGTCCATCCTTCCTCCTCGTTCGTCCGCTGCTTGGTCCTTTGGTGGTGTGTAGTTCTGTCACAAAAAATGTCGTACTCGTCACAGAAGATGTCGTACTGGAGAGAAGAGGACCAAGACGCAGCGGGAATATGGATACTCATATTTTAATTACATAAAAAAGGAGTAAAGCATCCACTTGACAAAACAATAAGAGATACTCACGACAGTGCAACAGTTCTGCAGGCTATTAAACACAGTGCAAAAACAACTACCCACAACCCCAAAGAAAAACACACACTCCTATATAGGACTCCCAATCAAAGGCAACTCAACACACCTGCCTTCAATTGGGAGTCCCAATCACCAACACAAACATTCACACACACAAAACTGCCACGTCCTGACCCCAAAACTAATCCAATAGCTCCATCTGCTGGTCAGGACTTGACAGTCCTATATGCCTCCTGAGCCTGTTGGGGAGTTGCAGCGATCAGACAAGATCGAAATTGTGGAGAAAGAAGGGGGTAAAATACAACAAAAAAAATTAAATGGGAACTACTTGTTGAATCTACAGATGTGCCCTCAGAAGGCTTTACAGTTTTACTTGTTAAAGACTGGAGATTTACAATTTATCTCAGTAGAATCTCAGTAGAATCTCAGTGGAAGCCCAGGGCAACATTAATTAGTCAAGATTTTTAGTGCGACTTTGACAAGGGACAAGATCCTACTAGGCCTAATGTGACTGTACTTCGATCATTATAATTAGTCGAAAGGTTGTGTTAAGGCACACCATCTTGAGACATGCCTCTCTCAAGCACTATGTTAGCTTCTTATTGTTGTACTAATAACCTGATGTCATTGTGACCATCCATTTGCCCAAGTCAACTTAGAAGTGTCAACGTTAAGGTGTATAGCTTCAAATACTTCAGCGTCTGTCTCAAATCAAGAATGTTAACCTGCTTCCCTATAAATCACCAAGCATGTTAAAGGACATCCGCTGAAATAGATTAAGCATTGACCATCAAGTCAAGCCTTCACATAACAGATAAAAACAAAACCTAAACCACCACAGAAGTTCAGTTTGCAGTACTTTTTATTGTTTGTTTGTGTTTATAGTAGTTTTTTTTTTACAGCTTGGAGTCCGCATGGATCGCCACCATGGGGTCCTCGTCGGTGTTGCTGATCTTGAAGTGGGCGCGACCATCGTCCCCGACATTGATGGTCTTCCCCGTGCAGCGACCTCCATCCCTCTGGCCAGAAATGACATCACAGTAGGCGCCGCCGGGCATGCCAGTGTTCAGAGTCACATCCAGGTGCCTGATTGGTTGAAACATAGGAAGTAGAGAGCTAAGAGTGAAGTTTATCTGAATTTAATCAATTAACCACTCAGTCAATCAATCAACCAACCAGTCAACTAATCAGTCAGTCAATCAATCAATCGATCGATCACTCTGCCAATCAACCAACCCACCACCCACCCACCGATTTACCAACCAGTCAGCCAACAAATAAACCAAGGTGTTACAGTATAGACATTACCAGTCATCGTTGTTGAAGACAATGAAGCCGCGGTTGCCGCGTCCAAAGGCCACCTGGTTGTTCCCATTATCCCACCAGTTGGAATGGGGCTGTCCGGTCACCACGTTACGGAAGGTAGCCATGTTCCTTCACAGACAGAAGACAAAGAAGGAATTTATTACCATAGTTATTTTTCTTCTGCAGAACAGCCTACCAAAATCGTTCATAGTAGCTACGTTCAGTGGAATGAACTGTGAATTCTATGTGTTTATTTAAATTTGTCTATGATACACTACATGGTCAAAAGTATGTAGACACCCCTTTAAATGAGTGGCTTCGGCCACACCCGTTATTGACAGGTGTATTAACCTCTTGCGAGTACCCTACCAATGGGGGCGCCACAGCGCATTTTGGAAAAAATTCGTTCCCACTTTCAACGGCCTACTAATCAAACTCAGAAGCTAGGACATGCATATACTTATTTTATATGGATAGAAAACACCCTAAAGTTTCTGAAACTGTTTGAATGGTGTCTGTGAGTATAACAGAACTCGTATGGCAGTCAAAACCCCGAGACCGATTGAACTAGGAAGTGGGATTCTGAATTGTGGACTCGACTTCACAGCCTTCCCTATAATTTACAACGTGACAAAATGATAATTGAGCACTTTCCAGTGCTTCCACTAGATGTCCCCAGTCTTTACAAAGTGTTTTGAGGGTTCTACAGTCGAAACTCAGTGAAGGAGACGATGTGGCAATTGGTCACAGTAGTAGGGCCATCAGCATTGTGACGTCGGCGGCCGTGTCTGCCCCCACCTTTGGAAACGTTTTGAAACACAATGAAATCGTCCCACTCGAATCTGATTGGCTCTCTTGTTGAAACAGGCCCTGAAGATTAATGTTATACAACGTTTGACATGTTTGAACGAACCTAACGGAGCGAAAACAGTCATTTTTCGTTAGCCAGCTGCCGCGCACGGATCAACATTTGATTACAGCCTTAGGACGCGCTAACAACAGCAAGCTAATGGAACATAAAGGATGGACTTTTTCGACCGAAAATACATTTGTCATGGACCTGGGAGACCGGGAAGTGCTTTCTGATGAAGACAACTAAAGGTGAGGGATTATTGGCAATATTATACAAGATCAGATGTGATGTGCGATTTTTCAAATATGGCGACGAGCTAGGCTTTCTAGCTCACTTTCTGGGTATCGCATCCCCTTTTATCTCAAAGTGTGATTACCCTGTAAAGTTAATTTAAAATCTGTTATGACGGGTGTTTTCAAGAGATATTCATCTATAAATCTTAGATTGACAATATAAAAAAAAAAATCGTTTTCGAATAGTAATTTATAAAATTCTAGCACTGTTTCCCGGGACGCATTTTATGGGAAAATAGTTAGTCAACGTCAGGTGCCGATGTAAAATGCTGTTTTTATATAGAAATATGACCTTTATTGAACAAAAGATTGCATGCTGTGTGTAACATGATGTCCTAGGTGTGTCATCTGATGAAGTTTGTAAAAGGTTAGTGCTGCATTTAGCTGTTTTTTGGTTATATGTGATGCATGTGCTTGGTTGGAAAATTGATATGATGCAACTTTTACCATGTACTCCTCTAACATAATCTAATATTGTGCTTTTCCTGTAAAACCTATTTGAAATCGGACAACGAGGGTCGATTCAAGAGAGGTGTATCTATAAAACGATATGAGACAGCCCTATATTTGAAAAAAAAAAATATTGAATTTCGTTATGCTAATGTCGCTAGGAGTTTTCGCTGGAAAATGATCCCGCTAACGGGATGATATGCGCAAGAAGTTGTGTATTAAATCGAGCATACAGTCATGCACTCTCCATAGACAAACATTGGCAGCAGAATACTGAAGAGCTAAGTGTCTATCAACATGGCACTGTCATAATATGCCACCTTTTCAACAAGTAAAATTTCTGCCCTGCTAGAACTGCCCTGCTCAGGTGCAAACTGGACCGCCGAGTGTTGAATTGTAAAGAGAGTTACAAATTGTCTGTCCTCGGTTGCAACACTCATTACCGAGTTCCAAACTGCCTCTGGAAGCAACGTCAGCAAGAGAACTGTTCATCGGGAGCTTCATGAAATGGGTTTCCATTGCCGAGCAGCCGCAAACAAGCCTAAGATCACCATGCACAATGCCAAGCATCAGCTGGAGTGGTGTAAAGCTCGCCGCCATTGGACTCTGTAGCCCTGGAAACGCATTCTCTGGAGCGATGAATCACGGTTCACCATCTTGCAGTCCGACGGACAAATCTGGATTTGGCGGATGCCAGGAGAATGCTACCTGCCCCAATGCAGCCGAATGGAATGCTATTGTGGCTGAATGGGGCTAATCCCTATAGCAATGTTCCAATGTCTAGTGGAAAGCCTTCGCAGAAGAGTGGAGTGTCACGTCCTGACCATAGAAAGTTGTTATTTTCTATGGTAGAGTAGATCAGGGCATGACGGGGGTTTTCTAGTTTAGTTTTTCTATGTTGTTATGTTCTAGTTTTGTATTTCTATGTTGGGTTTTGTTTGGGATGATCTCCAATTAGAGGCAGCTGGTTATCGTTGTCTCTAATTGGAGATCATACTTAAGTAGGTGTTTTTCCCACCTGGGTTGGTGGGAGATTGTTTTTGAGTAAGTGTATGTTGTACTTTTCGTCACGGTTTGTTGTTTTGTTTATTCAGATTATTTTGTATGTATTGCATAGTTTCACAGTTCAATAAAATATGTGGAACGATAATCACGCTGCACTTTGGTCTGCTCCTCTCTACGACAAACGTGACATGGAGGCTGTTATAGCAGCAAAGGGGGTACGAACTCTGTATTAATGCCCATGATTTTTTGGTGAGATATTTGACGAGTTGGTGTCCACATACATTTGGCCATGTAGTATAAAGTGCATTCGGAAAGCATTCAGACCCCTTCACTTTTTCCACATTTTGTTACGCTACAGTCTTATTCTAAAATGTATAAAAAAAAAAATCTCATCAATCTATACACAAAACCTAATAGTTATTAGACATTTGTGCAAATGAATTAACAATAAAAAACTGAAATACTACATCTACATAGGTATTTACTCAGTACTTTGTTGAAGCACCTTTGGCAGCGATTACAGCCTTGAGTCTTCTTGGGTATGATGCTACAAGCTTGGCACGCTTGTAATTGGGGAGTTTCTCCCATTCTTTTCTGCAGATCCTCTCATGCTCTGTCAGGTTGGATGGGGAGCGTCGCTGCACAGCTATTTTCAGGATCTCCACAGAGGAACTCTGGAGCTCTGTCAGAGTGACCATCAAGTTCCTTCTCCCCCGATTGCTCAGTTTGGCTGGGTGGCCAGCTCTAGGAAGAGTCTTGGTGTTTCCAAACGTCTTCCGTTTAAGAATGATGGAGGCCACTGTGTTCTTGGGAACCTTCAATATTACAGAAATTGTTTGGTACCCTTCCCCAGGTCTGTGCCTCGACACAATCCTGTCTAGGAGCTCTACAGACAATTCCTTTAACCTCATGGCTTGGTTTTTGCTCTGACATGCACTGTTAACTGTGGGACATTTATATAGACAGGTGTGTACCTTTCCAAATCATGTCCAATCAATTGAATTTACACACAGGTGGACTCCAATCAAGTAGCAGAAACATCTCAAGGATGATCAATGGAAACAGGATGCACCTGAGCTCAATGTCGAGTCTCATAGTAAAGGGTCTGAATACTTATGTAAATACGGTACTTCTGTTTTTTATTTTTAAAAACCTGTTTTCACTTTGTCATCATGTGTAGATTGTGTAGATTGATGATATATATATATATTTTTATTTATATATATATGCATTTTAGAGTAATGCTATAATGTAACAAAATGTGTAAAAAGTTAAGGGGTCTGAATATTTTCCCAATTACACAGTTAGCCCAATTCAGATCTTTTTCCACTAATTCGTCTTTTGAGATACCATGAGCCCGTCCTCCCAAATTAATGTTTTTTAAAAATATATATATTATTTAACCAGGCAAGTCAGTTAAGAACAAATTCTTATGTTCAATGACGGCCTAGGAACAGTGAGTTAACTGCCTTGTTCAGGTGCAGAACAACAGATTTTTTATTTTTTTTACCTTGTCAGCTCTGGTATTTGAACTTGCAACCTTTACGGTTACCAGTCCAACACTCTAACCGCTAGGCTAACTTCCACCCCAATGTGCCACCAACATCCTGTGATGTACACAGGATGTGTTCGCTATAGGACTTACGTAATCTGGCGCCACCTGTGCTCACACACCCATCCGTCTCCACAGGTGTCGTCAGCGTTTACGTGGACATCCTTGGTGGATCCATCTTCGTGACTGGGAGGGCCCTGCCAGTCGTCAGTACGGTTCCAGCGGAAGGATGACATCACACGGGCCACCCCGTAGGGATGGGCAAGCATGTAGGCCACGGCCATCTTGTAAATCCTGTAGGTGAGTCAAAATCGATGAAACATCAAATAATGTTTGTTTTCATAATGGTTATTTTTCCGTTAATCATGCATTGATGTCATTGGGGGGGATCGGTGTGAAAAATAGAAAACGTAATTTTCCTGAAGATAAATTGTGTACTTCTTTAAGCTGTCATAAATTATGTTTACAGTGGTGGAAGAAGTTTAAAAGGAAGGAATTGTAGTGTAAGTACTGTATGTTGTTAAAATGGATATTGGTAAAGTCGTGTAGTGAAAGACTTGGACGTAAGAGAGAGGTGTAGTGAGAGGGTACCTGGCGTCCCAGAAGGTGAGTATGGTGTTTCCACCTCCTCCATGACCTCTCTGGTTGTCATGGTTATCAATAAACACAAGAGCATTGCCGTCGGGCATGAAGCCCCAGCCCTCACCCCAGTTCCTGGAATACACACGTCGAAAGGATTTAGGAAAATGACAAAGTTGACATCAACTGTATCTTTGAAATATTCACAAACACAATGATAAGTGTTTATAAAAGTTATATTATGAGTTTGTAATTGTATTTAATTATGTATTAAATTAGTTTGTAACTTATGATGAAATTAGTTAAAGTGCCACTCTATCTCATTTAACACCGGATTTACTAAAAAAAAGCACATCTAAATAGGTGGTTCAGGTATCCTCATGACATGGCACAAGTGAATGGGGGCTTTCCTCTTTAGTTCTCTATTGCTCCTGTATTTTTCCTCAAGCAAAGGGGGAGGACGATGACATCACGTCAGACCATTAGACCATCAGACCAACTCTGAATGGATGACGTCTTTAAGTAGATTTTTTTTCCCCGCTTAAGTGTGTGGACATCACTGCATTTATACTTCAGATATTGTTTTTCAACAGAAAAAAAAGTTCAGAAATAGCTGGAGTCCATCTTTAATTAGTTGTTTGTTAGTTGAATAAGAGCATCTGCTGAATTACTACAATGAAAATGTACTATGTTAATTCATTGTAATCATATCTTACTTGGTGTAAGACAGCTTTTCGCCGTTCCATTTGCGGAAGACTGTTCCGATTTTGGCTCCATATTTGAACTCAGTGACTCTGCCTAGGGGGAAGTACTCTGAGGTCTGGATGGCCTCACCACCCATGTCGATAACCTAAAGGGAAGCAATAAAGAAAAATGAGCACTGTTGAAGATACACCTTTTACAAATGGAGATGCCAAGACCGAGTAAGAGGATGATAGATGGTTTGTTATGGAACTACATGAGATGTTATGGAACAAAATTGATTGGATTCAGGCCTATATAGCCGTTATATTGTGTGTGTGTAGGAGGGGGGGGCCGAGTGGTATAGTTTTATAGTATATTACTAGAAAAACAAGGAGTTACATTATTACCTCCTGGAATATGAAGGGTCTGGATCCCCCGTTGAACCAGCGGGTGTTGAGGTTGTGGAGACTTCCGTAGATGACAGTAAGGTCGCCGGGCCACATGTGTTTACTGGCGTCCACTCTGAACCCAGCCACTCCCATGTCGATCAGCTTGTTCATGTAGTCGGCCACCTTTCCTCTGGCGTAGTCCTTCTCTAGGGCAAGATCCAGCAGACTCACTAGACGACAATCACGCACCTGGGGATGGGATGAAACGTTGTGTAAGCTGATTACAGACATTTGTCCGTTACCAACCTGAATGAGTGGCAGTGTGAAAGTATCACAATAATACAAAATTGCATTGTATCACACAAGTAAACAGCAAACTTGAATCAATTTAGACTTTAAAAAAAAGTTTGTTTCCCCATTGTTAAAGACTACTCTTTTAAGTGGTCTTAAGAACACCAGTCCTATGGCCATAATCAGCATCTCCACAAAAAGAGAAACATTATTTCAGATCCTCTCTGAAATAAAAATAAAAATATATATATATATATTAAGATCGGCAATAATTATTTAGTGTGTACTGAGTCATACCTGGTTGATATCATTGTAATTCTCGATGTCTCCGCTGGCAGTTTTGCACTTGCCTTCGTTGAAATCAAAGCTACTGAATGGGATGGAAGGGAAGTCCATCTTTTTGGCATTGAAATAGGTTCCACAGGTAGAGTGGGTTCCCTCTCCGCCTCCAGCACCACACATGTGGTTGATAACGGCATCAACGTAGATGTTAACCTGGGAATATTAGGAGAGGGTTAGTGTCATCACAAGAAAGCAGAACAGGACATTGATCTGGAGGAAGGGATTTTAACTGTTGGTAAGTTCTGTCGGTTTGGTAGGGCTGAGAGTTGTTAGAACATCAGTTACACTTGGTTCTGCTGGGTTGGTAGTATGAGTATGATGGTGATTTACATTTTTCTGTGTGTGTTTTGTGGGAGCAGAGTAGGAGATAAATTAGCCTACTTAACTACTAGCGATGGACTTCTATGACGATATGGAGTTTGTCATGTTCACGATCATGTGGGTTGTTTGGTTGTTGTTGTTTACCCCAACGTTGTTGCATCTGGTAATCATGTCTCTGAGCTCGTTCTCATTTCCTGATCTGGAACACAGGTTGTAGCTGATTGGCTGGTACCGCTCCCACCATGGTCTCCACGGGCTGGTCAACAAAATGCTCTCAGCAGGAGGAGAGATCTAAGGGGAAGAGACAACAGCATAGGTACATTTCTAACTCAAACAACACCTCAGAGGGGTGCACCATGAATAAGAATCAGTGGGTTAGCCAGTAAACTTTAAAAAACAACAGTTAACTTAGATATGTGTTTTTGGATGTTGAGTCAATTAGACCATGCCCATTTCAAGCATATATATATATCTCTATATATATATATCTCTATATATACATCTATATACACTGCTCAAAAAATAAAGGGAACACTTAAACAACACAATGTAACTCCAAGTCAATCACACTTCTGTGAAATCAAACTGTCCACTTAGGAAGCAACACTGATTGACAATAAATTTCACATGCTGTTGTGCAAATGGAATAGACAACAGGTGGAAATTATAGGCAATTAGCAAGACACCCCCAATAAAGGAGTGGTTCTGCAGGTGGTGACCACAGACCAGTTCTCAGTTCTTATGCTTCCTGAATGATTTTTTGGTCACTTTTGAATGCTGGCGGTGCTTTCACTCTAGTGGTAGCATGAGACGGAGTCTACAACCCACACAAGTAGCTCAGGTAGTGCAGCTCATCCAGGATGGCACATCAATGCAAGCTGTGGCAAGAAGGTTTGCTGTGTCTGTCAGAGTAGTGTCCAGAGCATGGAGGCGCTACCAGGAGACAGGCCAGTACATCAGGAGACGTGCAGGAGGCCGTAGGAGGGCAACAACCCAGCAGCAGGACCGCTACCTCCGCCTTTGTGCAAGGAGGAGCAGGAGAAGCACTGCCAGAGCCCTGCAAATTGACCTCCAGCAGGCCACAAATGTGCATGTGTCTGCTCAAATGGTCAGAAACAGACTCCATGAGGGTGGTATGAGGGCCCGACGTCCACAGGTGGGAGTTGTGCTTACAGCCCAACACCGTGCAGGACGTTTGGCATTTGCCAGAGAACACGAAGATTGGCAAATTCGCCACTGGCGCCCTGTGCTCTTCACAAATGAAGCAGGTTCACACTGAGCACATGTGACAGACGTGACAGAGTCTGGAGACGCCGTGGAGAACGTTCTGCTGCCTGCAACATCCTCCAGCATGACCGGTTTGGCGGTGGGTCAGTCATGGTGTGGGGTGGCATTTCTTTGGGGGGCCGCACAGCCCTCCATGTGCTCGCCAGAGGTAGCCTGACTGCCATTAGGTACCGAGATGAGATCCTCAGACCCCTTGTGAGACCATATGCTGGTGCGGTTGGCCCTGGGTTCCTCCTAATGCAAGACAATGCTAGACCTCATGTGGCTGGAGTGTGTCAGCAGTTCCTGCAAGAGGAAGGCATTGATGCTACGGACTGGCCCGCCCGTTCCCCAGACATGAATCCAATTGAGCACATCTGGGACATCATGTCTCGCTCCACCCACCAACGCCACATTGCACCACAGACTGTCCAGGAGTTGGCGGATGCTTTAGTCCATGTCTGGGAGGAGATCCCTCAGGAGACCATCCGCCACCTCATCAGGAGCATGCCCAGGCGTTGTAGGGAGGTCATACAGGCACGTGGAGGCCACACACACTACTGAGCCTCATTTTGACTTGTTTTAAGGACATTACATCAAAGTTGGATCAGCCTGTAGTGTGGTTTTCCACTTTAATTTTGAGTGTGACTCCAAATCCAGACCTCCATGGGTTGATAAATTGGATTTCCATTGATTATTTTTGTGTGATTTTGTTGTCAGCACATTCCACTATGTAAAGAAAAAAGTATTTAATAAGATTATTTCTTTCATTCAGATCTAGGATGTGTTGTTTAGGTGTTCCCTTTATTTTTTTGAGCAGTATATATATATATATATATGAAAATTAAGATGTGCATTCCGTATCTATTACTCTATATATATCTGTATCTATTACTCTATACAGTGAGGGAAAAAAGTATTTGACCCCTGCTGATCTTGTACGTTTGCCCACTGACAAAGAAATGATCAGTCTATAATTTTAATTGGAGGTTTGTTTGAACAGTGAGAGACAGAATAACAACAAAAAAAATCCAGAAAATCGCATGTCAAAAATGTTATAAATTGATTTGCATTTTAATAAGGGAAATAAGTATTTGACCCCTCTGCAAAACATGACTTAGTACTTGGTGGCAAAATCCTTGTTGGCAATCACAGAGGTTAGAAGTTTCTTGTAGTGGCCACCAGGTTTGCACACATCTCAGGAGGGATTTTGTCCCACTCCTCTTTGCAGATCTTCTCCAAGTCATAAAGGTTTCGAGGCTGATGATTGGCAACTCGAAACTTCAGCTCCCTCCACAGATTTTCTATGGGATTAAGGTCTGGAGACTGGCTAGGCCACTCCAGGACCTTAATGTGCTTCTTCTTGAGCCACTCCTTTGTTGCCTTGGCCGTGTGTTTTGGGTCATTGTCATGCTGGAATACCCATCCACGACCCATTTTCAATGCCCTGGCTGAGGGAAGGAGGTTCTCACCCAAGATTTGACAGTACATGGCCCCGCCCATCGTCCCTTTGATGCGGTGAAGATGTCCTGTCCCCTTAGCAGAAAAACACCCCCAAGCATAATGTTTCCACCTCCATGTTTGACGGTGGGGATGGTGTTCTTGGGGTCATAGGCAGCATTCCTCCTCCTCCAAACACGGCGAGTTGAGTTTATGCCAAAGAGCTCCATTTTGGTCTCATCTGACCACAACACTTTCACCCAGTTGTCCTCTGAATCATTCAGATGTTCATTGGCAAACTTCAGACGGGCATGTATATGTGCTTTCTTGAGCAGGGGGACCTTGCGGGCGCTGCAGGATTTCAGTCCTTCACGGCGTAGTGTGTTACCAATTGTTTTCTTGGTGACTATGGTCCCAGCTGCCTTGAGATCCTTAAAAGATCCTCCCGTGCAGTTCTGGGCTGATTCCTCACCGTTCTCATGATCATTGCAACTCCACGAGGTGAGATCTTGCATGGAGCCCCAGGCCGAGGGAGATTGACAGTTCTTTTGTGTTTCTTCCATTTGCGAAAAAACACACCAACTGTTGTCACCTTCTCACCAAGCTGCTTGGCGATGGTCTTGTAGCCCATTCCAGCCTTGTGTAGGTCTAAAATCTTGTCCCTGACATCCTTGGAGAGCTCTTTGGTCTTGGCCAAGGTGGAGAGTTTGGAATCTGTTTGATTGATTGCTTCTGTGGACAGGTGTCTTTTATACAGGTAACAAACTGAGATTAGGAGCACTCCCTTTAAGAGTGTGCTCCTAATCTCAGCTCGTTACCTGTATAAAAGACACATGGGAGCCAGAAATCTTTCTGAATGAGAGGGGGTCAAATACTTATTTCCCTCATTAAAATGCAAATCAATTTATAACATTTTTGACATGCATTTTTTTGTTGTTATTCTGTCTCTCACTGTTCAAATAAACCTACCATTAAAATTATAGACTGATCATTTCTTTGTCAGTGGGCAAACGTACAAAATCAGCAGGGGATCAAATACTTTTTCCCCTCACTGTATCTGTATATATTACTCTCTCTCTATATATCTGTATATATTACTCTCTCTCTATATATCTGTATGTATTACTCTATATATATATCTGTATCTATTATTCTATATATACAGTATCTGTATCTATTACTCTATATATATCTGTATCTATTACTCTATATATATCTGTATCTATTACTCTATATATATCTGTATCTATTACTCTATCTATACAGTATCTGTATCTATTACTCAGTATCTGTATCTATTATTCTCTCTCTATATATCTGTATCTATTATTCTATATATACAGTATCTGTATCTATTACTCTATATATATCTGTATCTATTACTCTATATATATCTGTATCTATTACTATCTATATATCTGTATCTATTACTCTATATATACAGTATCTGTATCTATTGCACTATACGTTTCTGTATTTTTTACTCTCTCTCACTCTCTGTATATATTTGTATCTATTACTCTCTCTCTATATAAATATCTGTATATATTACTATCTCTCTATATATCTGTATCTATTACTCTCTCTCTATATAAATATCTGTATATATTACTCTCTCTCTATATATCTGTATCTATTACTCTCTCTCTATATAAATATCTGTATATATTACTATCTCTCTATATATCTGTATCTATTACTCTCTCTCTATATATCTGTATCTATTACTCTCTCTCTCTATATATCTGTATCTATTACTCTCTCTCTATATATCTGTATCTATTACTCTGTATATATATATATGTATCTATTACTCTCTCTCTATATATCTGTCTCTATTACTCTCTCTCTATATATCTGTCTCTATTACTCTGTATATATATATCTGTATGTATTACTCTCTCTATATATATCTGTATCTGTTACTCTGTATATATATATCTGTATGTATTACTCTCTCTATATATATCTGTATCTGTTACTCTGTATATATATATGTCTGTATATATTACTCTCTCTCTCTCTCTCTCTCTCTCTCTCTCTCTCTCTCTCTCTCTCTCTCTCTCTCTCTCTCTCTATAAATATATATATATATATATATGTATGTATTACTCTCTCTCTATATCTGTATCTATTATATATATATATATATATATGTATGTATTACTCTCTCTCTATATCTGTATCTATTATATATATATATATATATATATCTGTCTCTATTACTCTCTCTCTATATATCTGTATCTATTATTCTGTATATATATATGTATGTATTACTCTCTATATATATCTGTATCTATTATTCTGTATATATATATGTCTGTACATATTACTCTCTCTATATATTTCTGTATATATTACTCTGTATATGTATATATATGTCTGTATCTATTACTCTGTATATATATATCTGTATCTATTACTCTGTATATATATTACAGCAACTGTAGTATGTGCTCATAATGTTTGCTAAAATGAAGACACTAACCATATTTCCATCCATCCATTTTCTGCAAGTAAAGTATGTTGGGTAAAAAAAATTGAAGACATGGCTGATGGAAACAGCATAATTGTCTGTAAACTTTCCAAATGTCGACAAAACAAAATGCGCTAGACGAGGTGGGATCTTTTTGTGTCTGTAAAATTAATGATCAGAGAAATGGCTGTGGAAAAGTTTTTATATTTATATAATAACCATCATATTTAAGTAAACTTGGAGTCACGCGCTGATATGGTCTGTGGTCGTCCCCATTACGACTAGGGAAAGCAGGCAGTTTATTAGTCGACAGGTGATATAACTTTACAGGATGGTGAAAGTGCACGGCGACGAGCTTGATGCTCCTTTCCATTGAGTGTCTTATGGTGATCGATGTTTTGCTGCCGTTTGACTCCTTTGTCCACAATAATCTCATCCTGTAGGCTATACCCACACTGGATCTGCCATCTGTTGGGTAGAGCACACGTGCCAATACCAGTGGGCACATTTGCTATAAAACGCAACATTTTTTTGTGACAAAACCATCAGTAGAGATGAACATGCGATGGAAACTCATTTAAATTGTATTTTTTATTCGGTCCAAGTTATTTTTATGTGCGCTACGTAGTCACGCACAGACTTTTATCCGCAACAAGGCAATTTGACGGAAATACATCTCTGGTGGGAAAATGCACATCTTGTTTTTTTTTTAGGATTTTTGAATATTCGCACGAAAATCTGTCGTAAATTGGATGGAAATGTAGTGATACAACATTCATATGATCAAAACTCTTATGGGAAGAGGAAATGTAAGTTATTAGCCATAAGAACAACAACCATGGTGAGTACAGTAGGATAAACCCTGGGCTTGGAGAACAACAACCATGGTGAGTACAGTAGGATAATCCCTGGGCTTGGAGTCTTTCTTGACCAGTTGACCTAAACAGGAAAACACTTCTCCATTCTCCTACAGTACATACCTGAACCCCAGCGTATCCTTTGGGAGCCAGGAACCTCTCACACTCAGCCGCGATGTCGTTCCACTTCCACTCAAACAGGTGGACGATGGCCTGCCTGCCGTGTTTAGCATGAGGGTTGTGGTAAGCCTGGCTCAGCCCCAGCAGGGCCAACAGAACTAGATACTTCATCATGTTGTCTATCCCTGGTCGAGATAGAAAAAAAAAGCTGACGACTAACTGGAGGTTTGACACCCAGTATATATACAGAGCGTAGACGTCTGACCATTCACACTATGGCCAATGATAGGGCGTATTATGTTTCTGTAAAGAATCCACATGTGTTTATCTACAAAGTCAAGGGCAGTGTAAAAGCAGGTGTGTGGTATCAAGTCTTACTCACGATTGAAGTAACCTACAGAGTTTTCCTTCCACAAAAAAATTGAAGAGTGAAAAATACCTCTGGCATACTGAGATCTACTTTACCTGAATTACACTCTAAGAAAAAAATGGGTTCTTTGCTGAGGGATAGGGTTCTACCAAGAACTGGTTTGATCTGAAGAACCCTTTTTGGAAGACAAGGCTTATTTGTAAGGCAAAGGGTTCTACATAGAACCTTTAATATTCTAAGAACTATTTCTGGAAGTTAGGGTTCTTTGATGATTCATTGGAAGGCAATAAGGGTTCTACATAGAACCATATATCATATTTCCCAGCATGCAGGGAGATTCTCAGAAATGTTTGTTTCAAAGTAATATCTGTGGTTTTTCATGTACATTGATTAGTTTATTAATTTTATACTACACAAAGAAAAATAACATTGTTTTCTAAACTAATCCAATCTGTTATTAGTTGGATTTATTGCACCCGTTACTGTAATGGTTGTTCCAGTTTAGATGATTGAGGTAGTTTCAGAAGTCAATCTTCTGTACTCTGGCAGTCATTCTGAACTGCAGGTAATTAACAATTCCACTTGTTGGATATCCTACATTCTGGCTGGATTCCAATAGGAATTACACATCACTTTGCAAGCCAATATAATGTGACTTGCAGGCCTTATGTGGCCTTTAATATTCTAAGAACTATTTCTGGAAGAAAGGGTTCTTTGATGATTCGTTGGAAGGCAAGAAGGGTTCTACATAGAACCATATATCATATTTCCCAGCATGCAGGGAGATTCTCAGAATTGTTTGTTTCACAGTAATATCTGTGTTTTTGCATGTACATTGATTTGTTTATTAAGGTGTTAGGGTATAACTAGGCTCTCTCAAAGAAAGGCCTTAATGATATATGTAATGTATTGTCATAAATAATTCGATTGGAAAAGGCTGGTGGAACAGTTCATAGAATACCCCTCCAAAGATAAAAGGGGTCGTTGGTAGAACCCTTCATAGACGGTTCTAGGAAGAACCTTTAGATGATAACGTGGTTCTTGGTAGAACCCTTCATAGACAGTTCTAGGAAGAACCTTTACATGATAACATGGTTCTTGGTAGAACCCTTCATAGACGGTTCTAGGAATAACCTTTAGATGATAACATGGTTCTTGGTAGAAACTGTCCTGACGTGGCCCTTTCTGGGTGTAGATCGTGGCTGTCCCCCCTTCTCTCTCTCTCCTAAACCAGGATTAGTACCTCAGGTCATAAATGCCGGGTAGAAACTGCCATGCAGTATGGAGGTAGAGAGCCTAGAGAGAACAATGGAAGACTTGGCCAAACTGCTAAACTCCTAATTAAACAACATTCCTACTTTTGGGAATGTGGGAATGGGCTGTGGACACTTAAGGGACAGTTATGATGAGTGTGTTTCATTTGGTGATCTCATGAAGGACAGGAAACACACATAACGGTATCTCTTAAAGTGTACATTTCCCAGCTGTCAGGTTTACATCTAAATATTGTGAAACATATGTGATTAATTAAACATGAAACTATTTGTGAAAAGATGTAATGTGATGTTAACCTTCTAAATGAGAGTATGGGTTTTTCATATAAAGTTAACCAAATCAATGGTCACGCCAACGTGAGCATAGACATTACGTCGGCTTCATGGAACCTCCCTTTTCTAATGAAATGGATAAAACCCACTGCTGATGAAATTCACACCAGACCACGCAAACCCCAGTGTAAGCTAAGGTTGCAAATGGTTGAATTTCTAAGACCAAAACATGCCGGGTGACGCTGGTGTGTGAAGTGGTTTAAACTACAACTCTACCAAAGGACAAGACTATACCACGTGGAGCATTGGCTACACGGATGGAAATGTTTAAACTCTGAGACTATCGATCCCTACAGAATAAGAGCAAATCTTAGACCTATAATTACTAGTCTGCAGCTAGAAATGACATAAGTCTAGAACGAGAATACAGACAACCGCCGAAGCATCTATTCTATGAGAACATTTCTGAATGGAACTCTGAAGTACACATTCTAACCACCTACAACCACGAAAGACTTTGTGACTTCAATGAAAGTTAATCAGAAACTCAGATGAACCCTACCGGACTATCGAAGGATTCCAACAGAGAAGACAACAACGACATACGGGTGTAACTATATATATACATTGCAATTGTTCTCGAATGAGTGGCTGTTCATGTGCAAAGGATTAGCATTTCAATGAATATAATTATAGACTATGTGTGGTGTATCCATTTGTCTTTCCCGCTCTTTCTCAGTCCCACCCCTTTCCTTTTGTCTACCAAGCTGTCATATCGGCTTAATCCACTAGGGACTTTTCTTTGTATCATGGAGCAACCCAATGTACTAATTGTGTGTTTTCATGTATTTCTGTGATTTGATTAGTTAGTAAATAATAAATTAAGGCAATTTGTATATCGCTGATTCATAATTTATGCTAGGGTTCGTGCAGATAATCAAGAATTTTACGACATTTGGAATGAGACTAACAAGGTAATAATAATACATTAATGAGAATGACTAATCGATCACATATTAAAATATCTGAAGAGTAATATTCGGAAAATTATAACTCTGTAAGTCAACATTTTCCATGGTGCCCCGACTTCCTAGTTAATTAAGTTGACATGATTGGTTTAATCACGTAATAACAATTACACATAGAGAATTGATTTGATAAAATCTTCACATAAAATGTCTTCACATTTAATGATAGTAAAGACACGACAAACCCTTCAATGACGGTTCTAGGAAGAACCTTTACACAATAACATGGTTCTTGGTAGAACCCTTCTAGGCAGAACCATATACAGGGAGTTCTTTGAAGAACCCTACATAGAGGGTTCTAGATATAAACCCTCAGCAAAATGACAAAATATGGGACAATACTAGACTGTGTTTCAAGTAGCCGTGCATGAAATATGTTTTGTGTAGCAAAAAAACAAACAAGTAGTAACTGATGATAGTTGTAAGAGTTTTAGTGTGATTTGTATTCATAGCAGGGACACATATGTATTTTCTACACTCTTAGAAAAAAGCTTTAAAAAGTGTTCTTCGGCTGTCCCCGTACTAAGAGAACCCTTTTTGGTTCCAGGTAGAACCCGTTTTGGTTCAAAGTGGAACCCTTTTAGGTTCCATGTACAACCCTCTGTGCAAAGAGTTCTACATGGAACCCAAAATAGTTCTACCCAGAACCAAAACGGGTTCTTCAAAGGGTTCTCTTATGGGGACAGCCGAAGGATCCTTTTAGGTTTTAAATAGCACTTTTTTTTCTAAGAGTAAAGGTCATGAAAGCTATGCACAATATTCTTGCAAAAAAAGGAAACACTGAATAATGTTAGCTGCAACCTTACCTTGTGTATAGCCCCGTTGTGAATCGAGATATATTGTAATGTTTGCTAAATAACCAGTGAATGATGCAACGGTTTGTCAGAGCTAGCATTTGTTTTGCCAAATACAACTATAAAATCAATAGCTGCAATAGATATCTGAGATTGCAACATTTAAACTAGTGGAAAGGAACATCTCGCTGTCAATATCATACAAAAACAAAAAAATAAAATCTAACATGATTATAGTGATTATAAACTATGAACTTTGAAATGTATAGATAAATGTAACTATAGATCATAGAGATGTTATAGACAGACATATTATTAATTCAGTGTTCATAGTGTTTAGAATGGCTTGAAACCACAATCTGTCGTATACCTATTTACAGTGCCAATTAATTTCTGCTGAGTTATTATGACTGTGTGTGTGTGTGTGTGTGTGTGTGTGTGTGTGTGTGTGTGTGTGTGTGTACTGGTTTCCAACAACAATACTATACTCAAGATGGCATGACATTTCTGATAGAAATGTAAAATGTCAGGGGGCTCAATCCAACAGTGAAATTCACCATTACTTTATATTGATTTTTCATTACATACAACTACAGTAGTTGGCGGTGCTTGTATAACCAGGGCTTATTTTCTCTCAGACTGACCTTGACATGTTTTCCTGATCTGCGCTTTATCTGTTTCAGAGAAATTTAGTGTAACTGGAGTGTTGCTTTATCAGGAGTATATAAATAGCTTACAGTAAAAAAAAAATATAATAATAATACTTCTCTCTTTGTGTACAATTCATAAAACTCCAAAAACTAAAGTCATATTATTTTTGTTTGAATATCTAATAAATAGTGTATAAACATTATGGACAGTATGTGGATAGAATATGTAGTATATCTGTAAAATATGTGGATAGAATATGTAGTATATCTGTAGAATATGTGGATAGAATATGTAGTATATCTGTAGAATATGTGGATAGAATATGTAGTATATCTGTAAAATACTTGGATAGAATATGTAGTATATCTGTTGAACATGTGGATAGAATATGTAGTATATCTGTAGAATACTTGGATAGAATATGTAGTATATCTGTAAAATACGTGGATAGAATATGTAGTATATTTGAACAGGGTGGCCTTGACCAGAATACAGTATATGCATATGAAGTGGATAAAACAGTATGTAAACATTATTAAAGTGACCAGTGTTCCATGTTTATGTATATAGGGCAGCAGCCTCTAAGGTGCAGGGTTGAATAACCGGGTGGTAGCCGGTTGGTGACAGTGACCTGAAGTTCAGGGCAGGGTACTGGGTGGGCCTTAAATAGTCACCCCAGCTAGGGGTGACTATTTAACAGTCTAATGGCCTTGAGATATAAACTGTTTTTCAGTCTCTCTGTCCCAGCTTTAATGCACCTGTACCGACCTCGCCTTCTGGATGGGAACGGGGTTAACAGGCTGTGGCTCGGGTGGCTGTTGTCCTTGATGATCTTTTTGGCCTTCCTGTGACATCGGGTGCTGTAGGTATCCTGGAGGGCAGGCAGTGTGCCTCCGATGATGCATTGGGCTGACCAAACCACCCTCTGGAGAGCCCTGCATTTTGCGTAAGGTGCATTTGCCGAAACCAGACGGTGATAGAGCCCGACAGAATGCTCTCAATTGTGCATCTGTAATTGTCTTAGGGGCCAAGAAAAATGTCTTCAGCCACCTGAGGTTGAAATGGCTATAAGAATATTTTGAATATAAATACACAATGCAGAGGATGAGAGGACGAGAATACTAATGGTCAATAGGAACTGGAAATAGTAGTTGGGTTTCAGTTCAACAGCTGTTAAGAATCTGTGGAATTTCACTCCTGAACGCAGAGGTACAGTGGCTTGCGAAAGTATTCACCCCCCTTACAACCTGGAATTAAAATTGAATTGAATTTACACAACATGCCTACCACTTTGAAGACGCAAAATATTTTTTATTGTCAAACAAACAATAAATAAGACAAGAAAACAAAACTTGAGCGTGTATAACTATTCACCCCCCCAAAGTAAATACTTTGTAGAGCCACCTTTTGCAGCAATTACACCTGTAAGTATCTTGGGGTATGTCTCTATAAGCTTGGCACATCTAGCCACTGGGATTTTTGCCCATTCTTCAAGGCAAAACTGCTCAGCTCCTTCAAGTTGGATGGGTTCTGCTGGTATACAGCGATCTTTAAGTCATACCACAGATTCTCCATTGAATTGATGTCTGGGCTTTGACTAGGCCATTCCAAGACACTCAAAATGTTTCCCCTTAAACCACTTGAGTGTTGCTTTAGCAGTATGCTTAGGGTCATTGTCCTACTGGAAGGGGAACCTAATTTAAATCTCATCTGACCAGAGTACCTTCTTCCATATGTTTGGGGAGTCTCCCACATGCCTTTTGGCGAACATCAAACATGTTTGTTTATTTTTTTCTGGCCACTGTTTCGTAAAGCCCAGCTCTGTGGAGTGTATGGCTTAAAATGGTCCTATAGACAGATACTCCAATCTCCACTGTGGAGCTTTGCAGCTCCTTCAGGGTTATCTTTGGTCTCTTTGTTGCCTCTCTGATTAATGCCCTCCTTGCCTGGTCCATGAGTTTTGGTGGGCGGCCCTCTCTTGGCAGGTTTGTTGTGGTGCCATATTCTTTCCATTTTTTAATAATGGATTTGATGGTGCTCCGTGGAATGTTCAAAGTTTCTGATATTTTTTTAATAATAAAACCCTGATCTGTACTTCTCCACAACTTTGTCCCTGACCTGTTTGGAGAGCTCCTTGGTCTTCATAGTGATGCTTGCTTGGTGGTACCCCTTGCTTAGTGGTGTTGCAGACTCTGGGGCCTTTCAGAACAGGTGTATATATACTGATGTCATGTGACAGATCATGTGACACTTAGATTACACACAGGTGGACTTTATTTAACTAATTATGTGACTTCTGAAGGTAATTGGTTGCACCAGATCTTATTTAGGGACTTCATGGCAAAGGGGGTGAATAAATATGCACGCACCACTTTTCAGTTTTTAAATTTGTATTATTGTTTTAAACAAGTAATTTTTTTCATTTCACTTCACCAATTTGGAATATTTTGTATGGTCCATTACATGAAATCCAAATAAAAATCTATTTAAATTACAGGTTGTAATGCAACAAAATAGGAAAAACGCCAAGGGGGACGAATACTTTTGCAAGGTACTGTACTTGTGCTACGTTCTGTACATTGAGTCAGGAGCAGGATATTTGTTATTTGGCCATTGGTTAGTTGTACTGAAAGGACTTCTGATTGGTCAACCACAGGCTAAGGTGGGGGGCTATAAATGGCATCCTGTTCTTTTGTTCAGTGGAGAAAAGCTGAGGACAGGGGGGACAACATATTCCTACCAGCATAAGATCTTGATTTGTCCTTCTCTAATAAACCTATTTTTCTCCCCGTGATTTACTTTGGAGTTTGTGTTATTGAAGAATAACATCAATTGCTATCAAAGCGCTGTTGAATAGGTTATTTTCCTGGCACCTCTCCGCCAGGGCCATCACCTCCTCCCTGTAGGCTGTCTTGTCGTTGTTGATAATCAGGCCTACCACTGTTGTGTCATCTGCAAACTTGATGATTGATTTGGAGACGTGTGTGGACACGCAGTCATGGGTGAACAGGGAGTACAGGAGGGGGCTGAGCATGCACCCTTGTGGGGCGCCTGTGTTGAGAATTAGTGTAGTTGAGGTGTTGTTCATGGTACCTCCATACCTCCATCCTGGTACCTCCATCCTGATACCTCCATCCTGATACCTACATCATGGTACCTCCATCATGGTACCTCCATACCTCCATCCTGGTACCTCCATCCTGATACCTCCATCATGGTACCTCCGTCCTGGTACCTCCATCCTGGTACCTCCATCCTGGTACCTCCATCCTGGTACCTCCATCCTGGTACCTCCGTCCTGGTACCTCCGTCCTGGTACCTCCGTCCTGGTACCTCCGTCATGGTACCTCCATCCTGGTTCCTCCATCCTGGTACCTCCATCCTGATACCTCCGTCCTGGTACCTCCATCCTGGTACCTCCATCCTGGTACCTCCATCCTGGTACCTCCATCCTGATACCTCCATCCTGGTACCTCCATCATGGTGACGCAGTGGACTAATTCCATGGATAGAGAACCGTAGATTATAGGTTCTAATGTGAGTGATGCCGTGTCACAAAAAAATGAAATGTGTTTGCATGATTAATAATGCAAGAAGGAAATGTATTTCCATGTGTCCTATCTGTGCTTTGAGAAAGAAAAAAAATAAGCTAGCAGTGTTATTAAAAGTCTTATTGAAACATTCAGTGAAAGTATTAAGGAAATGATACATGAAAAAAAATCAAAATAACCAATCATTTCCTTTCACAGAAAACAGGAACCATGGCAAACGTTATCAGAACCTCCCTGTAACCTAAATATAACGTTCCCAGAAAAGGCAACATTTTCACTTCTGTTCTGAAAATATTTGAATAAAGTTCAGTTTTACCCGGTCAGGAAATGTTCCCAAAACCAATAATATAGTGTACGTTCCCACAACTTCCAAAGAACCAAATGGTGCTTGCTGGGTGTATACGTGACAGAAATATATTCAATTGCGAATCACTAGCCTTGAACAGTGAAGCACAGAGGTTATATAGTTAGTTTCCCTCCCGTAGTTTTGAAAACTGGTATTTGCTAAAGGCACTTTCCTTGATTATACAGTTCTATCACTTTACTTATTCATGCATCAAACGTTTCCTATATGCCCAGAGGCAGTAGGCTACTATGCATACAGGACTTATTGTAGTGGCAGCAATGTGTGTGTTTTGAAACTGGCTAGTCGCTATTACTATTTTGGTTTTGTAATCATGGCACCCTATTTCCTATGTAGTGCATTACTTTTGACCAGGGGGTAGAGTGTATTAGGGGGTAGGGTGCCATTTGGGATTCATAGAGAAAAAATGTTATATTTCAACCCACCTTTGTCTGGACCACAGTTCCACTCTGCAGAGGTGAACCACGGTCACAGCAGCAGGTGTCTGACAGACAGACAGACAGACAGACCAGACAGGGGCTTCAGAGTGCACTGAACTATCCTCTACCCGTCTACCCATGTATTCTTCCATTGTTTACTGTGTATACCATTCTTCCCCTGTGATCCACTGAGAACAGCTCTTTGCCATCACCGAGAGGCCACATCCGTTTCACCTGAGTGCCGTGTTGGCATCCTCCATTAGGGCATCGGAGGGGTCCCAGGGGGAAAGACAGTCCACCCCTCTTCCTCCCTCCCCCTCTCCCTTTCACTCCTAACTTTCACCCTCCCCTATTCCCACCTACAGTCTATCTTACCCCCTCCTCTTGCTCCCTCTCTCCCCTACTTCGTCCTCCCTCACTCTATTCACCTCTTCCCACCTCTCTGCCCACCTACAGTCCACCACCGTCCCCCTCCCCCACCTCGCACTCTCTGTTCCCTCCTCTCCTCTTCCTCCCCATCTCCCCACCCACTGAGTGGCCCGTCAGAGGCCCTGGGGTCTGGGACATGGACTAGTCGCCAGAGTGCCAGCCAGACACAACGAGAGGTGAGGTGAGACAGCTAGAGGTGACACCTGCCTGCCCGCCTGCCTGCCTGTTGGAACATTCCGCACTCTCTCTTCCTGCTCTCTGTTGTCATGGTAACCCCGGCCCTGAGCGACACACTAAAACACTTTGGGGAGAAAAGAAAGAAATAAAAAATGGTGAAGAGAAGGCGGAAAGCAAACCAGATGCTGGACCCTCTTGAACTGTGATTGAGTCATTTCAAAGTTGTTTTTATGTCGTTTGTATGTCAGAGAAGGACTGCAAGATACACTATATTTATAACAATATGTGGACACCCCTTCAGATGAGTGGATTCGGCAATTTCAGCCACACCCGTTGCTGACAGGTGTATAATATCGATCACACAAGAATGCAATCTCCATAGACAAACAGTAGAATGGCAGTAGAATGGCCTTACTAACGCGCTCAGTGAATTTCAATGTTGCATTGCCATAGGATGCCACCTTTCCAACAAGTCAGTTTGTAAAATGTCTGCCCTGCTAGAGCTGCCCCGGTCAACTATTAGTGCTGTTATTGTGAAGTGGAAACGTTTAGGAGCGACAACGTCTCATAGAATGGAACCGCAGAGTGCTGAAATGGGTACAAATTGTCTGAACTTGGTTGCAACACTCACTACCGGAAGCAACGTCAGCACAAGAACTGTTCGTTGGGAGCTTCATGAAATGGGTTTCCATGGCCGAGCAGCTGCATACAAGCCTTAGATCACCATGCACAATGCCAAGCTTCGGCTGGAGTGGTGTCAAGCTCGCTGCCATTGGACTCTGGAGCAGTGGAAACGCGTTCTCTGGAGTGATGAACCACGCTTCACCATCTGGCAGTCCGACGGACGAATGTCGATTTGGCAGACATGAGGAGAATGTTACCTGCCCCAATGCAGAGTGCCAACTGTAAAGCTGATTTTCATGGCTGTTTTTCATGGTCCGGGTTCGGCCCCTTAGTTCCGGTGAAGGGAAATCTTAACACTACAGCATACAATGACGTTGTAGACGATTCTGTGCTTCCAACGTTGTAGCAACAGTTACCATAACTTACCATGACCTTAACTCTAACCCTAACCTTAACCCTAAACCTAGCTCCTAAACCTAACCACTAACCACTAACCCCTTATCCTAACCCTAATTTTAACCCTCATTGTAACCCTAACCCTATACCTAACCCCTAAGCTTAAAATAGCCTTTGTCCTCATGGGGAAGTGGAAAATGTCCCCACAAGGGAGGATTTTCCTTGTTTTACTCTCCTTGTGGGAACTTTTGTGGATTTTAGGTCCTTACCCAAACACACACGCAGATTTTCCTTACTGATGCTTTGTGACACAGCTGTCAACAGTGTCCCCCATTCTGTTTCATATTTTATACAGTACATGACCAGCCACTGCTCACAAACCGATGAGGACCTGTCTGTCACTTTACCTATGGAACAGATCAGTCAAGAACTCAGGAATAGGATATATAGAACGTATCTCATGTATTCAACAAGACTGTGTTAGCACACAGAGCTAGAGCCTATGCATTAAAGTGGGTGGCTAACAATACAGTAGACTTTGTCAAGTCTTGACTACTCACAGCAGCTTTCTGTTTAAGAAAAATCCTGTCAATTCAGTTACTTGTCACACGGGGGCAGTGTTGAGACAGAAAACCCTGAGAGGTGAGTATAATTGGAGTTGGGGGTAGTGGCTTTCCTGAAACAATCTTCAGGGTTCGGTAGTTTACCTTCTAAATGTAATCTTTTACAGTTATTAATTAACTGTCCAAAATTTCAAATCAGTAATGTAACTTTAGGATTACCCTTGTTTCAGTTTATAAACTAAGGGATTGTGCTGGAGAAATGTAAACATTCTCAAATGTATAGACAGAGCTACAGATGCAAGAACGACAATCCACGATATAAAAATGATAGTTTTAACCATGTTTTATAGTGTTTTAAAAAAAGGATTTACTTTGTTTAATAAACATTGTAGTAAAACAAGTTTATATTCTGGGTTCTGATGGGGTTACGACAATTGAACTAAGCTCATTTACAAGTAATATTGTTGAAGAATCAGTGGGTACATATCATTAGTTTATAAGTAAAAAAAAGAAGTAATGTCCTTGAGAAAACAGAAAGGTGTCACTATGTTGTTGTTTTTCTTCTCGCCAACAACCTTTCTGAATTTAAAAAAGTTTTTAAAAAAGTATCTGTGATCTTATTGGGTCTTCACTGGTCTTTGATTCTGAACATCATGTCAGATTTTAACAAGGTCATCTGTAGTGCGTTCTACGTTAGCCATCTTGTTTTAACAGACTGGTCAGCTGTAGTGTCTTCTACGTTAGCCCTCTTGTTTAACAAGGTCAGCTGTGGTGTGTTCTACGTTACCCATCTTGTTTTAACAGACTGGCCAGCTGTAGTGTCTTCTACGTTAGCCATCTTGTTTTAACAGACTGGTCAGCTGTAGTGTCTTCTACATTAGCCATCTTGACTTCTTGAGTGGCATCACTGATTAGACTACCGGACTAATTTAAATGACAGAGATGAGAGGGGGCTGGAGCGGATGAGCGGATGAGTGGATGCAGACAGAAAAAAGGAAGAGAAGGCTGAAAAGGAAAAGCAGAGAGGTGGTAGTAGTAGCAGTAGTCACCTTGTTACCTGCCTGACTTCACCATGTTGACACTATCTATCTCACCCCTTTGTTCTGCCCTGGTCTGGGGCGGTCTGGTCTGGTCGACCTTTGGTCTGGTTTGGTCTGGGGCGGTCTGGTCTGGTCTACCTTTGTTCTGCCCTGGTCTGGGGCGGTCTGGTCTGGTCTACCTTTGGTCTGTCCTGGTCTGGGGCGGTCTGGTCTGGTCTACCTTTGGTCTGTCCTGGTCTGGGGCGGTCTGGTCTGGTCTACCTTTGGTCTGTCCTGGTCTGGGGCGGTCTGGTCTGGTCTACCTTTGGTCTGGTTTGGTCTGGGGCGGTCTGGTCTGGTCTACCTTTGTTCTGCCCTGGTCTGGGGCGGTCTGGTCTGGTCGACCTTTGGTCTGTCCTGGTCTGGGGCGGTCTGGTCTGGTCTACCTTTGGTCTGTCCTGGTCTGGGGCGGTCTGGTCTGGTCTACCTTTGGTCTGTCCTGGTCTGGGGCGGTCTGGTCTGGTCTACCTTTGTTCTGCCCTGGTCTAGGGCGGTCTGGTCTGGTCTACCTTTGGTCTGCCCTGGTCTGGGGCGGTCTGGTCTGGTCTACCTTTGGTCTGTCCTGGTCTGGGGCGGTTTGGTCTGGTCTACCTTTGGTCTGTCCTGGTCTGGGGCGGTCTGGTCTGGTCTACCTTTGGTCTGTCCTGGTCTGGGGCGGTCTGGTCTGGTCTACCTTTGGTCTGTCCTGGTCTGGGGCGGTCTGGTCTGGTCTACCTTTGTTCTGCCCTGGTCTGGGGCGGTCTGGTCTGGTCTACCTTTGGTCTGCCCTGGTCTGGGGCGGTCTGGTCTGGTCTACCTTTGGTCTGTCCTGGTCTGGGGCGGTTTGGTCTGGTCTACCTTTGGTCTGCCCTGGTCTGGGGCGGTCTGGTCTGGTCTACCTTTGTTCTGCCCTGGTCTGGGGCGGTCTGGTCTGGTCTACCTTTGGTCTGCCCTGGTCTGGGGCGGTCTGGTCTGGTCTACCTTTGTTCTGGTTTGGTCTGGGGCGATCTGGTCTGGTATGCTTTTGGTCTCACAAAAGCGCTGACTAAGGCCGTGAGGCCGATACGTAAAGCCTATTAAAGGTCAGTGATACTATCAAGAGCAGTGTGCGGGTTCCTTCTTCTTTTTTCTCATCTTATCCAACTGTTACCATGCACCTGCAAAAAAGATAGCTCAGATGTGCGAGTGCCTTTACAATTTTGGTCTGGTCTGGTCTACCTTTGGTCTGGTCTAGTCTGCTTTGGTCTGGTCTGCTCTCTGGTCTACCTTTGGTCTGGTCTGGTCTGATCTGGGGCGGTTTAGTCTGGTCTGCTTTGGTCTGGTCTGGTCTACCTTTGGTCTGGTCTAGTCTGCTTTTGTCTGGTCTGGTCTATCTTTGGTCTGGTCTAGTCTGCTTTTGTCTGGTCTGGTCGAGTCTGCCTTTGGTCTGGTCTGATCTGGGGCGGTTTGGTCTGGTCTGCTTTGGTCTGGTCTGCTCTCTGGTCTACCTTTTGGTCTGGTCTGGGGTTTGTTGCATACATAGTCTTGGACAGTGGGTGATCAGGTACTTTTATTTGCAGTGAGGGTTAGGTTGAAGGGTTGAAAGATATATTTGCGGTGGTGTTTCTAGCTTCCTGCGAATGCTAGAGTATCAAAGATGTCATCTATTCCTCTCTGATGCTAAGTTCTAGGCCAAGTCTGTTCATAAAATACAATCACCTTTACTAATAGCAGTGTATTTTATTAGATACCGCTGTGATGTCGTGTGAAATGTTTCCACTCTATTTGTGGTTTTCCATTGTCTACATTACATTCTCATTCTGGAAGTTTCCAGTAAGCCTAGAAGACAGCTTGTGCTTGTGCAGGAACTATGCCTTAGATAGGGTCTAGACCTTGCAAAGCCAAAGAGAGGATTATTTGATTATTTCTAGTATATGTATATTTAATATTGTAGATTTTTCTAAAGGGAAAATATTTTATTGATTGTTGTTGGGGAAACGAAACACCGAATATGTTATGCAAAACATTACTTCAAAATTATAAGATAATAGCTGTGAAATGTACTGTAAGTGAAGCTGCAAGGCTGCTAAGCAACCGATGAGGACCTGCTTGTTACTTTCCCATGGAGCAGACCTGGGGGTTGTGAGGTGTCATCACACAACCCTATAGTCAATTCTTTACAATAATAAACGCATGGCCTGGTTAAGTCATCTGTCATAGATACATAGATACACACCTGCAGGGTGTGTGTGTATGCATTGAGAGAGTAGTCACCTTGTGACTATAGAATACTACAGTACTATGGAATGTTGTAGTATACTGTAGAATACTGCAGTAAATACTACAGCATTATCCACCAAACAACAAAGTATTAAATACTACAGTCCGCAAAAGACTACACTTTTTAACTATAGTAAATACTACAGTATTTAAATTACATATAAAATAAAATGTTATTTGTCACATGCGCCGAATACGTGAAATGCTTTACTTACAAGCCACTAACCAACAAAGCAGTTTAAAGATAAATAAGAGTTAACAAATCTTTACTTTGTCTCTGCCCCTGTCTCTGTCCCTGTCTCTGCCCCTGTCTCTGCCCCTGTCTCTGTCCCTGTCTCTGCCCCTGTCCCTGTCTCTGTCCCTGTCTCTTTCCCCATCTCTGTCCCTGTCTCTTTCCTCATCTCTGTCCCTGTCTCTGCCCCTGTCTCTGCCCCTGTCTCTGCCCCTGTCCCTGTCCCTGTCTCTGTCTCTGTCTCTGTCCCTGTCCCTGTCTCTGCCCCTGTCTCTGCCCCTGTCCCTGTCTCTGCCCCTGTCTCTGCCCCCTACATTAATTTCACATTTCTTCAAACTTCAAAGTGTTTCCTTTCAAATGGTATCAAGAATATGCCTATCCTTGCTTCAGGTACTGAGCCACAGGCAGTTAGATTTGGGTCATTTTATGTGGGGAAAAAAGGAGTGTTAAGGAGTGCGGTTTGGAGGATCATTTTTCGGAGGACGCATGACTCGACATTCGCCTCACCTGAGCCTGTTGGGGAGTTGATGCGATGAGACAAGATCGGTATTGAAATTGGGAGATTAAAAGGGGGTTAAATAAAAAAAAATAGGATAAGGGTTAAGGTAAGGGTTAGGGTTGAGGTAAGGGTAAGGGTTAAGTTTAGGATAAGGGTTAAGGTTAGGGCTAAGGTTAGTAGATAGTTGAAATGTTACTCATAGTCTGTAGAGTATCTACAGATGGACTATCCAAATAAAGTCTTACATAGCATTCTAATGTATACTACTTCAGAATTCTGTTGTAAGTATTTTTTTTTTAATGTGGGATGCCTCGCAGATACAAAGCCATTGTTGATATAATGTAATATAATATGACTGTTTAATTTGAGTGTTGTTTCAGACTGAGGGAAATATAAATCAAGGATTTGAATTAGCTAACCGCGAGGTTATAATTACTTTTTATTATTACGAGCTTGTAATGGTGTCTGAAATAAAGCCAGTATTGGCCTTCAACCGTCTGTATACTCACTGTCAGAAATATGTGCATCCGAAATATACAAGAAAATACCGTTTTTTTCATGACTTCATGTGTAGAAGAACACTCCTATAATGACTTTCACATCCTCCAGCAGATCCTTCCCATCTTTTGGTTATTTCCTGTTATGGCTGTAAACATTCCTATTGTCGACCAATGATATTGTCTTGAACCCTGCCTCTCTGCCCATTCCTCTGTATCCCGTTTGAACAGTTGTTCTGTTTGGCTGAGTTTGTGTTAACTACAGACCCCTCACAAGCTTAGATGACATTGGAGCTGAGCGGTGCAGAGTCAGCCATGATAGATGATCTGAATCAGATGTTTGTTCAGGACCAGACAGGCTGACTGACTGACTGGCTAGTTTTGTTGACTGGCTGACTGACAGGCTTGCTGGCTAGTTTGCTGACTGGCTGGCTGGCTGACAGGCTGACTGAGTGAGTGACTGGCTGGCTGGCTCGAGAGCTTACAGACCTGGCCCTGTGGAGAAAGATGAGATGAGAGGGGGACCAGATGTGGACATTAATTTTGCAGTATGCCCCCAGCCTCCACATACCCTGTTTGTGTGTGTGTCTGGGTGTTGGTGTAGAGTGTAGAATGTGTGTGTGTGTGTGTGTGTGTGTGTGTGTGTGTGTGTGTGTGTGTGTGTGTGTGTGTGTGTGTGTGTGTGTAAGCCACCCCCTCCTCCGCCCCTCCCTCCCATTACCTTGCGTGCAGCACATTACCTCAACTAACTAACGCCTCCCATAATTAATGTGGTGGAAGGAATGCCCATCAAGGATCTTTCTGCAGAGTAGCGTCTCTCAAGGTCAGAGAGGGAGTCTGTCTGGCTGACTGACACTTCTGGTCACACTGCAGGGTCTGGCTGTGAGAGAGTTGTTTTTGTAGACTTGTAGACCCCCGCACATTGACTCGGTACCGGTACCCCCTGTATATAGCCTCCACATTGACTCTGTACCGGTACCCCCTGTATATAGCCTCCACATTGACTCTGTACCGGTACCCCCTGTATATAGCCTCCACATTGACTCTGTATCGGTACCCCCTGTATATAGCCTCCACATTGACTCTGTACCGGTACCCCCTGTATATAGCCTCCACATTGACTCTGTACCGGTACCCCCTGTATATAGCCTCGTTAGTGTTATTTTATTGTGTTACTTTTTTCTTAGATTTTGTTACTTTAGTTTATATAGTAAATATTTTCTTAACTCTATTTCTTGAACTAGGAGCTAGAAGCACAAGCATTTCGCTACACTCGCATTAACATCTGCTAACCATGTGTATGTGACCAATAAAGTTTGATTTGATTTGAAATGCCTTGTTAGTTAAGGGGCTTGTAAGTAAGCATTTCATGGTAAGGTCTACACCTGTTGTATTCAGCGCATGTGACAAATACAAATTGATTTGATTTGATTTAGACTGAGGGAGAACGGCTACGTCCCAAAATGCACCCAATTCCCTATTTAGTGCACTACATTTGGTCTACTTGGTCTACTTCCACAGACAACCGTTACAGTATGAGTCTTTCTATAAACTATGGTACCTGTGAGGATTTCCTACACTGGACAACTTCTTACAGCTGTTGATAAATTATTGATAATAATCAGCATTTCTTTTCTTCATGTCATTACATTAAGATATAAAGGGGGGGGAGGGGGACATAGCTATATTCATTCAAATTCAAGAGTTGATTTAAAACCTATGTTTAACCCTTTAACTTGGTTGATGTCTTGACGGATTTCTCCAAAATCATGTGATATAAAACATTTATTTTCTGTCCTTGCATTTATGGCAGTGTAAGTTGTCATTATATCATATATTAAGCATTAATCCCTGTAAGAATCCTGGATCGAGCTGTAGGACCGTTTTTTTGTATCAAGATCTCAGAAATGCAGTGTAACTACGTAACATTTTGTGTCTCCTATTGTTATAATAGTTTTCATTAACGTGGTTTTTCAATAATTATGCATAATAATTGTTGGATGCGCATTTGGTGTTGAGTTGTTTTAATTACGCTGTAATATTTTCACACATCATCATCTTATCCAGGAAGGAATTTTCTGAACGACAGTCAAGTAATTAACAGCTTTTTGTGATAGAACATGCAAGAACAGTCCAAGTGCTGGATTAAAAAGGTGTTCCCGAGGAATGTCCAGAATATTTTCGATGTCTCATTCGTTATGCTGGTGAAGACAGCTGGGTATGGATCCACGTTGGATGTAATATCCCCTTGTGATATAAAGTTGATCATTGTCTGGTTGATTAACAGTAGGGTCTAGTTAGATATAACAGAGAAATCATCAAGATGATGAGTTCATGTTTTTGCGCCTCGGATTGGACAGAGTTTACTGTGTGCAACAGAGCCCCACAGTGGACGGGTCATAATACCTATAAAACCTAGCGGTTAAACACAATAATTTTCCAGCAGAGGGGGATTTTTAGAAACACTTCAAATGAAGTATGTGTTTGTGGTGTAGTCTTACCTTGGCTTGCCGTTTTAATAACCGTGTCATTCTCTCTCATACAAGGTGAGTTTTATCAATATATCAGCCTCAAATTACTGAGAAAAAAAAAATGTTGAATTCCATTTAGACAGTAGAGACTATAGAGACAATAGAGACTATCACTGTCAGCTACCGTTCACCAGCAACATCAGTGACCTTCTGTGCCCATTGATAAATGAGATGGCGCCGACAGAGATGGTCGCCTCGCTTCGAGTTCTTAGGAAACTACGCTGTATTTTTTTCAGTATATTGTTTTTTTAATGTATTATTTCTTACATTGTTATAACAAGCATTTCGCTACACTCGCATTAACATCTGCTAACCATGTGTATGTGACAAATAACATTTGATTTGATTTGATATGAATGTGTTGTATTGAAACTATTTGAATAAAGTTTTTACCTTCTTTTGTCCCCTTTCTCTGTCTTACAGTTGCTAGCCACTGATTCCTAGTGCTGAGTGATTAGTTCTTTTTTTTAATAAAACATAAATATATTTTACCCTTTTTCTCCCCAATTTCATGGTATCCAATTGGTAGTTACAGTCTTGTCCCATTGCTGCAAGTCCTGTATGGACTCGGGAAAGGCAAAGGTCGAGAGCTGTGCGTCCTCTGAAACACAACCCAACCAAGCCTCACTGCTTCTTGACACAATGCCCGCTTAACCTGGAAGCCAACCGCACCAATACAGTTGAAGTCGGAAGTTTACATACACCTTAGCCAAATAAATTTAAACTCTGTTTTTCTCAATTCCTGACATTTAATCCTAGTAAAATGTCCCTGTCTTAGGTCAGTTAGGATCACCATATTATTTTAAGAATGTCAGAATAATAGTGGAGAGAATGATTTATTTCAGCTTTTATTTCTTTCATCACATTCCCAGTGGGTCAGAAGTTTACATACAATCAATTAGTATTTGGTAGCATTGCCTTTAAATTGTTTAACTTGGGTCAAATGTTTCGGGTAGCCTTCCACAAGCTTCCCACAATAAGTTGGGTACATTTTTGCCCATTCCTCCTGACAGAGCTGGTGTAACTGAGTCAGGTTTGAAGGCCTCCTTGCTCGCATACGCTTTTTCATTTCTGCCGACACATTTTCTATGGGATTGACGTCAGGGCTCTATGATGGCAACTACAATACCTTAAAATAATTGTTATGTATTTTGTGAACGTTAATCGTGTGTAATTTAGTAAATTCACTGGAAGTTTGCAGTGGGTATACTAGTTCTGAGCATCACATGCTAATGTAAAAAGCTGTTTTTTGATATAAATATGAACTTGATTGAACAAAACATGCATGTATTGTATAACATAATGTCCTAGAAGTGTCATCTGATGAAGATCAAAGGTTAGTGCTGCATTTAGCTGTGGTTTTGGTTTTTTATGACATATATGCTTGCTTTGAAAATGGCTGTGTGATTATTTTTGGGAGGGTTACCCTCCTGACATAATCTAATGTTTTGCTTTCGCTGTAAAGCCTTTTTGAAAGTGTGGTTAGATTAACGAGAGTCTTATCTTTAAAATGGTGTAAAATAGTCATATGTTTGAGAAATTGAAGTTATAGCATTTTTGAGGTGTTTGTATTTCGCGCCACGCTATACAATTGGATTTTGGTGAGGCGTTCCGCTAGCGGAACGTCTGTCCCAAACAAGTTTTGAACTTTGTTGTACTTAATTTACTTTGCCACAACTTTTGGAAGTATGCTTGGGGTCATTGTCCATTTGGAAGTCCCATTTGCGACCAAGTTATAACTTCCTGACTGATGTCTTGAGATGTTGCTTCAAAATAACCACATAATTTTCCTGCCTCATGATGCCATCTATTTTGTGAAGTGCACCAATCCCTCCTGCAGCAAAGCACCCCACAACATGATGCTGCCACCCCCGTGCTCCATGGTTGGGATAGTGTTCTTTGGCTTGCAAGCCTCCCCCTTTTCCTCCAAACATAACGATGGTCATTATGGCTAAACAGTTCTATTTTTGTTTTATCAGACCAGAAGACATTTCTCCAAAAAGTACGATCTTTGTCCCCATGTGCAGTTGCAAACCGTAGTCTGGGTTTTTTATGGTGGTTTTGGAGCAGTAGCATCTTCCTTGCTGAGCGGCCTTTCAGGTTATGTTGATATAGGACTCGTTTTACTGTGGATATAGATACTTTTGTACCTGTTTCCTCCAGCATCTTCACAAGGTCCTTTGCTGTTGTTCTGGAATTGATTTGCACTTTTCGCACCAAAGTACATTCATCTCTACATTCATCTCTAGGAGACAGAATGCTTCTCCTTCCTGAGCGGTATGACGGCTGCGCGGTCCCATGGTGTTTATACTTGCGTACTATTGTTTGTACAGATGAACATGGTACCTTCAGACATTTGGAAATGTCTTCCAAGGATGAACCAGACTTGTGGAGGTCTACAATTTTTTTTCTGAGGTCTTGGTTGATTTCTTTTGATTTTCCCATTATGTCAAGCAAAGAGGCACTGAGTCTGAAGGTAGGCCTTGCAATACATCCACAGGTACACCTCCAATTGACTGAAATGATGTCAATTAGCCTATCAGAATCTTCTAAAGCCATAACATCACAGTCAACTTAATGTATGTAAACTTCTGACCCACTGGAATTGTGAGACAGTGAATTATAAGTGAAATTATCTGTCTGTAAACAATTGTTGGAAAAAGTGTCATGCACAAAGTCGTGGTCCTAACCGACTTGCCAAAACTATAGTTTGTTCATTCTTAAAAATAGCAATAATATAAATCACTTACTTTTGAAGATCTTCATCTTTTTGCAATCCAATGGGTCCCTGTTACACAGTGAATGGTCGTTTTGTTCAATAAGGTCTTTCTTTATCCTTTTATGGCTAGGGGTTCCACTAGCGGAACGTTTCCACAACATCCAGTGAAATGGCAGAGTGCAAAATTCCCCCCAAATTATTAGAAATATTTAACTTTAATACATTCACAAGTGCAATACACCAAATTAAAGCTTAACTTCTTGTTAATCTAGCCACCTTGTCAGATTTCAAAAAGGCTTTACGGCGAAAGCAAACCATGCTATTATCTGAGGACAGCGCCCAACATACCAACACATACAATCATAATTCAACCCGCCAGGTGCGACACAAAACTCAGAAATAACGATATAATTCATGCCTTACCTTTGAAGATCTTCTTCTGTTGGCACTCCAATATGTCCCATAAACATTATAAATGGTCCTTTTGTTCGATAAATTCCATCGTTATATCTCCAAAATGTCAATTTATTTAGTGCGTTTTACTCAGAAAAACACTGGTTACCAACTCGCGCAACATGACTACAAAATATCTAATAAGTTACCTGTAATCTTGATCCAAACATTTCAAACAACTTTCCTAATACAACTTTAGGTATTTTTTTTACGTAAATAATCGATAAAATTTAAGACGGCATAAACTGTGTTCAATACAGGACGAAAACAAAGTGGAGTGAGCTTTCAGTTGCGCGCCCCAACTACAACAGTACACTAGACTCGACCTTCGTTCTGAACAGTCATACTTCTTCATTACTCAAAGGAAAAACATCAACCAATTTCTAAAGACTGTTGACATCCAGTGGAAGCGATAGGAACTGCAACCTGGGTCCTAATTTCTTCACTTTCCCCATAGAAAATTCTTGAAAAGTCCAATGACCTCAAAAAAAAATTATTTTATAGACAATATTTTAACAGTTTTAGAAACTTCAGAGTGTTTACAATATCCAATGGTACCAATTATATGCATATCCCAGCTTCTAGGCCTGAGTAACAGGCAGTTTACTTTGGGCATGTTTGTCATCCAAACTTCAAAATGCTGCCCCCTACCCCAGAGAGGTTAACAAGAAATGTGTGGATTGGTTGAAAAACGAGTTTTAATGACTCCAACCTAAGTGTATGTAATTTTCCGACTGTAGTCCTGGCGACCGTGTCAGCGTGCATTGCACCCGGCCCAGCACAGGAGTCATTAGTGCGCAATGGGACAAGAATATCCCTGCCGGCCAGACCCTCCCCTAACCTGGATGACGCTGGGCCAATTGTGCATCGCTCCATGGTTCTCCCAGGTTGCAGCCGGCTGACAGAGCCTAGACTCAAACCAGGATCTCTAGTGGCACAGCTAGCACTGCGATGCAGTGAGTTAGACCACTGTGCCACTCTGGAGGTGTGATTAGTTCTTTCTGAGGTTGGTTCTGTTTCAGATCAATAATTTTTTTTATCAATGTTCTCGGGTTTGTTTTATTTGTTGACTTTATTATTTAATTCCAAGTCCTCATCTCTACAGAGATGCTGCCTGTGCTGCCTGACAAAATCACTATTTTAGCAGTTCTTCAAAGTAAATAAGGCATACTTTTATGACTGCTGAATACCAACTATCAATCACTTAGATCATGTATTTTCAGGTAGAGATACCTCGTGAAGCAACTGCTTCACGGTCAAGGTTTAGCAGGTGCGCAATGGATTATGGTCATTGTAGTTAATTACCATGTTTTCTGCGCTAAACTATGTAGAATATTGGCCTGTTGGAAACTACAACTCCCTACTACATTGCACAGTTCAGGTTTGATCTGATTTATCTCTACAGAAATGGAACATCAAGCTACACATAAAACATAAACAATAAATGGAATTCAAATCATTGAACCAAAGATGGTCAATTAGTAAAAATAACTGAAATGTTGGTTAATGCTCAGCAGTACTGACTACACTTTAGCTAGTTAGTAGATGAGTAGACAAATAAATATTTTGCATTACCTAGCCTAGATAATTGTTTGTACAGTAGGTTCACTTTGGTGTCTATTTCAGACCTTATGGCATTTTGCAAGGATGTCTGGCCATGTGGAGAAATGCAGCTATAATGAGGGGTAACTTACTGGTTTGGTCATGGCCAGCTTGAGGAATAAAGTTTATATATATATATATATATTTATTTTGACGGTGTGTGTAGCTATTATGTAAAATTTGAGCATCTTAGCAATACAATTTGTTTTATGGTTTCTAAACAGCTGTCAACATTCTACAAGGAAAGAGACAGAAATAAGTTAAGGCAAAAACTAAAATTTTCTATGGTTATGGATGCACAAAAAAAATGGGTTTGGATGAAAATAGTAGTTACCTCACCACATTACCCCCAATGGTAGATACCGGTGGTCAAGGTTACCTTTTGGAGTGAAACCAGCTGCAGAGAGATATCAGCGAAGGCAACATGATGCACTTCAGGGACTGCCAGGAATAAGCGCCATTATATCCTGCCTGTTTGGCCCTGTCCGGGGGTATCATCGGATGGGGCCACAGTGTCTTCTGATCCCTCCTGTCTCAGCCTCCAGTATTTATGCTGCAGTAGTTTATGTGTCGGGGGGCTAGGGTCAGTCTGTTACATCTGGAGTATTCTCTTGTCTTATCCGGTGTCCTGTGTGAATGTAAATATGCTCTCTCTAATTCTCTCTTTCTCTCTTTCTTTCTTTCTCTCGGAGGACCTGAGCCCTAGGACCATGCCTCAGGACTACCTGGCATGATGACTCCTTGCTGTCCCCAGTCCACCTGGCCATGCTGCTGCTCCAGTTTCAACTGTTCTGCCTGCGGCTACGGAACCCTGACCTGTTCACCGGACGTGCTTGTTGCACCCTCGACAATTACTATGATTATTATTATTTGACCATGCTGGTCATTTACGAACATTTTAACATCTTGACCATGTTCTGTTATAATATCCACCCGGCACAGCCAGAAGAGGACTGGCCACCCCTCATAGCCTGGTTCCTCTCTAGGTTTCTTCCTAGGTTTTTGGCCTTTCTCAGGAGTTTTTCCTAGGGAGTTTTTCCCAGCCACCGTGCTTCTTTCACATGCATTGCTTGCTGTTTGGGGTTTTAGGCTGGGTTTCTGTACAGCACTTTGAGATTTCAGCTGATGTACGAAGGGCTATATAAATAAATTTGATTTGATTTGATTTGATTTGACATCACGGCTGCGGTGCTTTAATGGACGAAGCAGTGGCAGGACAATGACCACAACCTGACTCAGCTCTTACAAAGAGCAAAGGGAGATTAATCTAAAACTGAATAAAGACAAAGTTAAGCTCAGGCTCATAAGTATTCCATACATGGGACATCTCTTGACAGGCCGAAGGCCTGAAGCCAGACCTCATATAAGTGGAGGCAGTACAACAAATACCGCCACCTTCAGACATAAAAGCAGTGCAGCGACTGCTTGGTTTTGTAAATGTCTTGGCCAAATTATTACCTCATCTGTCTGACGTATGTGAGCCATTGCGTCGGCTGACCAATAAAGATTCTCTGTGGGTGTGGTTTCTCAACATGATGACACATTGGAAAAAATCAAGAAATTGGTAAGCAACCAACGGATACTGAGGTACTATGACCTCTCTGAGGAAGTTACCCTACAATGTGATGCAAGTGACAAAGGCCTAGGGGCAGTGCTCCTGCAGAAGGGGCAGCCCATTGCATTTGCGTCTAGGACATTGACAAATTTGGGCAAGGATATGCCCAAATTGAATAGGAGTGTCTTGTCATATTGTTTGCCTGTGACCATTTTGATCAATACCTTCATGGTAGGGACTTTATCACTGTGCACACTGAGCCGCTTGAGGTTACCTTCAAAAAACCTCTTATCTTCCCCGAAGCTACTTCAAAGGATGATGCTAAAGCTTCAACATTATCAACTACAGGTAGTATTCCAGAAAGGAATAGAGTTTCACATTGCAGATTTCTTGTCTAGAGCAGCACTACCAACAACTGGTCACATGCAATATCGGACAAATGGTTCCTCTCTAGGTTTCTTCCTAGGTTCTGGCCTTTCTAGGGAGTTTTTCCTAGCCACCGTGCTCCTACACCTGCATTGCTTGCTGCTTGGGGTTTTAGGCTGGGTTTATGTACAGCACTTTGTGACATCAGCTGATGTAAGAACGGCTTTATAAATACATTTGATTGATTGATTGATTGATTGATGAGACTGTGTATGCTCTACAGGCTGAGTTGGAAGATGTGAACCATGCTACTGATCAAAACATCTCCCCGCAGACACGGGATGGCATCAAAGCTCAATCAGCAGAGGACAAGACTTCTCGAATGCTTCAGTCTTTTATCCTGAGAGGCTGGCCAGACACAAGAAAGAGTACGCCCGTCCCGGTGAGGGACTACTGGACAGAGACAAACTCACAAATGCAGGAAGAGGTCGTCTACCAAGGTGACAGGGTCGTGTCATCACTTATCTGTTCAGGTCAGGTTACCATGGACCACACTCCTACAGATTATATTTCTCATACCCACCAGAGGGGGATAGATCGACAGGTATGGAGGTGGGAGGTTTTATGACACCTCACACCCATTGTAAATCTTAAGGCAGCAGACAAAATCCCTTTGTCCTCTCACTGTGGAGGAATGGAATGTATGATGGGCCTATGGAGAACATACCTCAGAACAGTAACATGCAATAAATGGACTTTGGGACGATATGTTTCATCAGCCACAATAGTAGTAATGACGATAGATGGAATATGAAAATGAATGTCGTTTTTTGTTATGTTATTAAAACTTAAATGACAACATAACGAAAACATTCCAACTTCAAGAGTTTTCACAATATGTACCTGCTGTTTGCATACTGTACGTTGTGGGGAAAATGTCCAGATCAAAGAGAATGTTTTTGTAAAGATGAAATGTGAAGTTAGTTGTCTAAATTGGATCTGAGTAAAATCCAGACCTCCAGCCTCGTAACTAGGTACGCCCAGAGAACTTGCCCTAAAGGTGGCAACGCTAATTTGTGACCTGAGGATATAAAACATGTGAGTTAAGAATTAACATCATAACTAAGTGACCACGAGCTGCAGCCAAGGTTCGATTAGTTGTAAACCCAAAACACAACACGAGGTTGAAGAAGACAAAGGAACCTTTTAACAATCTATGCTATGGATGAGTAGCTGTGTCTAAGAGGGTGAATTCAAGCAGGACCCCCCGATTATTCTCTCCAAGGAATCGTGTGTCTACACTGTTTTCATTCCCATGCTGGAACCACCTATATGGCTGATTAGCCGTCCTCAGAAGACCCCTCTTTCAGAACGAGGAAACAGACCACTAAGAGAAAGGACACTGACAATGTGTGGACAATCAGAGAGTTACACCCGGTAACAACAGAAGTCAGAACTCGGTCCACGAGGACAGACCCCATCGGAGACCTTCGACACGTAATTACGTCATTATATTCTGACCCATAAGAGCGGCAGTTCGGGGCGAGGTTAGGGTTAAAATAAGCATAGTTTACAAATGTACCCAAGTGTGCTTTTCTCTCATGCACTCCCTCTTTCTCTCTCTTTTGAAATCCCCATCTTGTGTAACACGTGTCATATTCTGTTGGTCCGCTAGGGACCTGTTTCATTGTGTTAAGTTCTAATCAATAGCCCAGACTGTGTGTTTGTGTATCTTATATTATCATTTTAGCTTGTTAGTAAATAAATAATCAACTCAATTGGTGTAGTACAGACTTATTTAGTGAGACTCTTATGCGACGTTCAGAATGAGACTGTAGAGGAAATTAATTAATTAGCAACTGTTGTAAAATTGATATTCTGATATTCTTTGAGATAATTTGGGAAATAGAAGCTCAATAAAGCCAAACTTTTAAAGAGTTAATATTTACCTGATTCATTTAATCACATAATTATAAACAGTTAATCATTCGATGAACAGCAGTCATCACATTAATCAATAAAACGTTACGACAATGGTTGTAACGGTCGTCGTAGTAAGTGGACCAAAGCGCAGCGGGTTGAGTGCTCATTATATATTTATTTAGAACACTGACGAAACAAAACAAGAAAACGTACGAACGAACAGGATTACAGGCTAAACACAGCTATGCAATCACAACTTCCCACAAAACCCAAACAAAACACATCCCTCTATATAGGACCTTCAATCAGAGGCAACGAAGAACAGCTGCCTCCAATTGAAGGCCAAATCAATAAACTAAACATAGAACTAAAAAGACTAGACTAGAACATAGAAATATACTAACATAGAACATAGCCCAAAACCCCCGGAAAACACTAACCAAACACCCCTCTACATAAACACACACCCCGAACCAAATAAAACAAATACCCCCCTGCCACGTCCTGACCAAACTACAATAACAATTAACCCCTTTACTGGTCAGAACGTGACAGTGGTAGTAACAGAAACTCTACGTCCGATGATTCTCTCTTGTACACATGTAGGGCACTCAGTGGTCGAAACCAGTCTCAGGAAAGCCAGAGTCTCAGTATTCTGGACCAACATGCACCCATGAAATGAAACATTTTGTGACTGTGTGCAGCATATATAATGCTATTCTACCTAAGCAGCAAAAGGAAACACTGCAGCCATATGACATACTGGCATGTCCTTGGTCTAAAGTGGGAATGAATCTGTTCACTGGTAAGAACATTCCTTTTCTCATTATAGTGGATTACTATTCTGATTTTTTGGGAGGTGGAGAAAGTGAGTGACACAACAGCGGCTTTCATCATCGACTGTTGTAAGCAGCAGTTTAGTAGATATACCTGACATTAGTGTAGTTACATATAATGGGCCCAAGTTCACGAGTCAAGACTTTGCTTTGTTTGCAAAAGCCTGGGAGTTCCATCAAGTGACCTCCTCACCCTCGCACATTCAGAGTAATGGTAAGGCCGAGTCAGCAGTGAAAATAGCAAAGACTCTCATCACAAAGGCTATGCAGGAAGGCACAGATGTGGCAAGCCATTTTGGCATGGAGAAATACTCCCACTGCCTTAATGTCTAGATGCACTTGCTGTCTGTTGCCAACAACTCCTATGCTCCTCACACCAAAGGTCATTAGGGAAGTTCAGGCACACAAGCATGCACATCAGGACAAGTCAAAACATTACTATGACCAGCATGCAAAAAACACTTCCTGTTATAAAACAAGGCCAAGGTGTCAGAGTGCTCCTGTCACCAGGGATGCCACATGGAGTCTATGCACATGCATAGGGCATATCAGCACAAGGTCAATTGGAAGTGAAGGGGCAAAAGTATGGAAGGAACCAGAGGGACATATGCCCAGTTCAGAAGAGCATAGAGCACAGGAAGGACACCTGGGAATATCCTCTGGAAGGTGTGGGCAGGACACATAATCAAATCCAATCAAATTGTATTAGTCACATGCGCCGAATACAACAGGTGTAGACCTTGAAGTGAAATGCTTACTTACGAGCCCCTAACCAACAATGCAGTTAAAGAAAATATGAATAAGAATAAGAAATATAAGTAACAAGTAATTAAAGAGCAGAAGTAAAACAACAATAGCGAGACTATATACAGTGGGGTACCGAGTCTATGTGGAGGCTATATACAGGGGGTACCGGTACAGAGTCAGTGTGCGGGGGCACCGGTTAGTTGAGGTAGTATGCACATGTAGGTAGAGTTATTAAAGTGACTATGCATAGATGATAACAACAGAGAGTAGCAGCGGTGTAAAGAGGGGGAGATGGGGGGGCAATGCAAATAGTCTGGGTAGCTATTTGACTAGATGTTCAGGAGTCTTATGGCTTGGGGGTAGAAGCTGTTAGAAGCCTCTTGGACCTAGACTTGGCGCTCCGGTACCACTTGACGTGCGATAGCAGAGAGAACAGTCTGGGACTAGGGTAGCTGGAGTCTTTGACAATTTTTAGGGCCTTCCTCTGACACCACCTGTTATAGAGATCCTGGATGGCCGTTCGCACTACCCTCTATAGGGCCTTGCAGTCGGAGGCCGAGCAGTTGCCATACCAGGCAGTGATGCAACCAGTCAGGATGCTCTCGATGGTGCAGCTGTAGAACCATTTGAGGATCTGAGGACCTATGCCAAATCTTTTCAGTCTCCTGAGGGGGAATAGGTTTTGTCGTGCCCTCTTCAAGACTGTCTTGGTGTGCTTGGACCATGTTAGTTTATTGGTGATGTGGACACCAAGGAACTTGAAGCTCTCAACCTGCTCCACTGCAGCCCCATTAAGGAGAATGTAGTCCACAATCATCTCCTTTGTCTTGATCACATTGAGGTAGAGATTGTTGTCCTGGCACCACATGGCCAGGTCTCTGACCTCCTCCCTGTAGGCTGTCTCGTCATTGTCGGTGATCAGGCCTACCGCTGTTGTGTCATCGGCAAACTTAATGATGGTGTTGGAATCGTGTCTGGCCATGAAGTCATGAGAGAACAGGGAGTACAGGAGGGGACTGAGCACGCACCCCTGAGGGGCACTTGTGTTGAGGATCAGCGTGGCGGATGTGTTGTTACCTACCCTTACCACCTGGGGGCGGCCCATCAGGAAGTCCAGGATCCAGTTGCAGTGGGAGGTGTTAAGTCCCAGGGTCCTTAGCTTAGTGATGAGCTTTGTGGGCACTATGGTGTTGAACGCCGAGCTGTAGTCAATGAGTAGCATTCTCACATACTTGTAGCTGTTCCTTTTGTCCAGGTGGGAAAGAGCAGTGTGGAGTGCAATAGAGATTGCATCATCTGTGGATCTGTTGGGGCGGTATGCAAATTGGAGTGGGTCTAGGGTTACTGGGATAATGGTGTTTTGATGTGAACCATGACCAGCCTTTCAAAGCACTTCATGGCTACAGACGTGAGTGGTACAGGTCGGTAGTCAATTAGGCAGGTTACCTTAGTGTTTTTGGGCACAGGGACTATGGTGGTCTGCTTAAAACCTGTTAGGGACAGATGTTCCGCTAGCGGAACGCCTCACCAATATCCAATGGTATAGCGTGGCGCGAATTACAAATACCTAAAAAATGCAACAACTTCAATTTTTCAAACATATGACTATTTTAAACCATTTTAAAGACAAGACTCTCCTTTATCTAACCACATTGTCCGATTTCAAAAAGGCTTTACAACGAAAGCAAAACATCAGATTATGTCAGGAGAGTACCCTCCCAAAAATAATCACACAGCCATTTTCAAAGCAAGCATATATGTCACAAAAAACAAAACCACAGCTAAATGCAGCACTATCCTTTGATGATCTTCACCAGATGACACTCCTAGGACATTATTTTATACAATACATGCATGTTTTGTTCAATCAAGTTCATATTTATATCAAAAAACAGCTTTTTATATTAGCATGTGATGTTCAGAACTAGCATACCCACCGCAAACTTCCGGTGAATTTACTAAATTACTCACGATAAACGTTGACAAAAAACATAACAATTATTTTAAGAATTATAGATACAGAACTCCTTTATGCAGTCGCGGTGTCAGATTTTAAAATAGCTTTTCGGTGAAAACACATTTTGCAATATTCTGAGTAGATTGCCCGGCCATCACGGCTAGCTAATTTGACACCCACCAAGTTTGGCCCTCACCAAACTCAGATTTACTATAACAAAAATTGGATTACTTTTGCTGTTCTTCGTCAGAATGCACTCCCAGGACTTCTACTTCAACAACAAATGTTGTTTTGGTTCGAAATAATCCATAGTCATATCCAAATAGCTCCGTTTTGTTCGTGCGTTCAAGTCACTATGCGAAGGGTGACGCGCCGGCGCATTTCGTGACAAAAAATTCAAAATATTCTATTACCATACTTCGAAGCATGTCAAAAGCTGTTTAAAATACATTTTAATTCTATTTTTCTCGTAAAATAGAAATAATATTCCAACCGGGCGACGTTGTATTCGTTCAAACACTGAAAGAAAAAAATTGAGTCGTCTCGTGCACGCGCGCTCCAGTGTCATTGTTCTCAGAAGGACCACTCACAAAAACTCCTGCTGTTTTTCGCCCAGAGACTGGAGAGCTCTCATTCCACTTTCTGGCGCCTTCTGAGAGCCAATGAAAGCCTTAGAAAATGTCACGTTACAGCAGAGATGCTGTATTTTTGATAGAGATGCCCTAGAAGGAGAACAAATTTGTCAGACAGAGCACTTCCTGTATAGAATCTTCTCAGGTTTTGGCCTGCCATATGAGTTCTGTTACACTCACCGACACCATTCAAACAGTTTTAGAAACTTCAGAGTGTTTTCTATCCAAATCTACTAATTATATGCATATTCTAGTTTCTGGACAGGAGTAGTAACCAGATTAAATCGGGTACGTTTTTTATCCGGCCGTGAAAATACTGCCCCCTATCCCAAACAGGTTAATTAAGACATGTTGGTATTACAGACTAGGTCAGGGCGAGGTTGAAAATGTTGAAAATGTCAGTGAAGACACTTGCCATTTGGTCAGCGCATGCCTGCAGTACATGTCCTGGTAATCCGTCTGGCCAATTTGTAAGTCGCTCTGGATAAGATCGTCTGCTAAATGACTTAAATGTAAATGTAAATGTCTTGTGTCTGTTGACCTGTTTAAAGGTCTTACTCACATCGGCTGCGGAGAGGGTGATCACACAGTCACACAGTGATCACACAGTCAATATATATTGATGTATACAGAGAAAAGAGGCGGCCCAATAATTGAACCCTGTGGAACAGCTGATGAATGTTTCAGTGTTATTTGCCTTGAAGCGAGCATAGAAGTAGTTTAGCTCATCTGGTAGGCTCGTGTCACTGGGCAGCTCTCGGCTGTGCTTCCCTTTGTAGTCTGTAATGGTTTGCAAGCCCTGCCACATCCAACGAGTGTCAGAGCTGATGTAGTACGATTCGATCTTGGTCCTGTATTGATGCTTGGCCTGTTTGATGGTTCGTCGGAGGGCACAGCAGGTTTTCTTTTAAGCTTCCGGGTTAGAGTCCCGCTCCTTGAAAGCGGCAGCTCTAGCATTTAGCTCAGTGCGGATGTTGCCTCTTATCCATGGCTTCTGGTTGGGGTATGCACGTACGGTCACTGTGGGGATGACGTCATCGATGCACTTTATTTATTTATTTATTTATTTTTATTTATTTATTTCACCTTTATTTAACCAGGAGGGCAAGTTGAGAACAAGTTCTCATTTAAAATTGCGACCTGGCCAAGATAAAGCAAAGCAGTTTGACACATACAACAACACAGAGTTATACATGGAGTAAAACAAACCTACAGTCAATAATATAGTAGAAAAATAAGTCTATATACAAAGTGAGCAAACGACGTGAGATAAGGGAGGTAAAGGCAAAAAAGGCCATGGTGGCAAAGTAAATACAATATAGCAAGTAAAACACTGGAATGGTAGATTTGCAGTGGAAGAAAGTGCAAAGTAGAAATATATATAATGGGGTGCAAAGGAGCAAAATAAATAAATAAATAAATAAATACAGTAGGGGAAGAGGCAGTTGTTTGGGCTAAATTATAGATGGGCTATGTACAGGTGCAGTAATCCGTGAGCTGCTCTGACAGCTGGTGCTTAAAGCTAGTGAGGGAGATAAGTGTTTCCAGTTTCAGAGATTTTTGTAGTTCGTTCCAGTCATTGGCAGCGGAGAACTGGAAGGAGAGGCGGCTGAAGGAGGAATTGGCTTTGGGGGTGACCAGAGAGATATACCTGCTGGAGCGCGTGCTACAGGTGGGTGCTGCTATGGTGAACAGCGAGCTGAGATAAGGGGGAACTTTACCTAGCAGGGTCTTGTAGATGACCTGGAGCCAGTGGGTTTGGCGACGAGTATGAAGCGAGGGCCAGCCAACGAGAGCGTACAGGTCGCAGTGGTGGGTAGCATATGGGGCTTTGGTGACAAAACTAGAAAAATGCTTATTGAAATTCTCAATTATAGTGGATTTATTGGTGGTGACAGAGTTTCCTATCCTCAGTGCAGTGGGCAGCTGGGAGGAGGTGTTCTTATTCTCCAAGGACTTTACAGTGTCCAGGAATTTTTTTGAGTTTGTGTTGCAGGAAGTAAATTTCTGCTTGAAAAAGCTAGCCTTTGCTTTTCTAACTGCCTGTGTATATTGGTTTCTAACTTCCCTGAAAAGTTGCATATCACGGGGGCTGTTCAATGCTAATGCAGAATGCCATAGGATGTTTTTGTCTTGGTTAAGGGCAGTCAGGTCTGGAGAAAACCAAGGGCTATATCTGTTCCTGGTTCTACATTTCTTGAATGGGGCATGCTTATTTAAGATGGTGAGGAAGGCATTTAAAAAAAATAACCAGGCATCCTCTACTGAAGGGATGAGGTCAATATCCTTCCCGGATGCTTCAACTGACCACTTTTATTGATCTAGTCACTGGTGCTTCCTGCTTAAATTTTTGCTTGTAAGCGTGAATCAGGAGGATTTTAGCCAAATGGAGGGGACAGCTTTGTCTGCATCTCTGTGTGTGGAGAAAAGGTGGTCCAGAGATTTTTTCCCTCTGGCTCCTTGTGGGCAGCAGGGTAGCCTAGTGGTTAGAGTGTTGGACTTGTAACCAAAAGGTTGCAAAATCAAATCCTTGAGTTGACAAGGTGAAAATCTGTTGTTCTGCCCCTGAACAAGGCAGTTAAACCCACTGTTTCTAGGCTGTCATTGAAAATAAGAATTTGTTTTTAACTGACTTGCCTAGTTGAATAAAGGTAAAATAAATAAAAATTACATGCTGATAAAAATGTAAGATTCCCTGCATTAAAGTCCCCGGCTACAAGGAGCGACGCCTCTCGGTGAACGTTTTCTTGTTTGCATACAGCTCATTCAATGCTGTCTTAGTGCCATGCTGTCTTAGTTCATAGCTGTTTTCATAACGTATTAGGCCAGTAACCAAAAGGGTTCTATTTCAATACCGGTACCGTCTGTATATAGCCTCACTATTGTTATTTTTTATGTTACTTTCTTTACTTTAGTTTTTTTAGTAAATATGTTCTTCACTGTTCCTAAAACTACATTGTTGGTTAAGGGCTTGTAAACAAACATTTTACAGTAAGATCTACACCTGCTTTTCTCGGAGCTGTGGTAGCGTACTATATAAGACACTAGGTGTGTGTTTGGACTATGATGAAGGAGTACTCTCTTTTATCAATGTAAAAGACAATAAACATATTGTCACTGGAGGGAGTAAAGGTAATAGTATAATGTATAATGTAACAGTATTGCTTCTGTCCCTCTCCTCACCCATACCTGGGCTCAAACCAGGGACCCTCTGCACACATAGACAACAGCCACCCTCGAAGCATCGTTACCCATCGCTCCACAAAAGCCGCGGCCCTTGTAGAGCAAGGGGAACAACTACTTCAAGGTCTCAGAGCGAGTGACGTCACCGATTGAAACGCTATTAGCGCGCACCCCGCTAACTAGCTAGCCATTTCACATCGGTTACACTCACCCGCCTTTTGACCTCCTCCTTTTCCGCAGCAACCAGTGATCCGGGTCAACAGCATCAATAGGGGAGGTGTTTCCTCTTTTTAACCCAGGTAAAGAGGACCAAAGCCCCTATGAAGATATTAGATGTCAGCCACTATAAAAAAAAGACACTGTAAAACTGTTTCTGAAAGAGAGAGAGCAATGTCGCTCCACCTTTGGTTTTGGAACACCATTATTTTTTTTCTTACTGAGATTTACTGTCAGGGCCCAGGTCTGACAGAATCTGTGCAGAAGATGTAGGTGCTGATGTAGGCCCTCCTTGGTTGGTGACAGAAGCACCAGCAAAAAAAGCTGCATCCCTGTCTTTCTGGACAAATAGATATAGGCTGTAGGCCTTCCTCTCTGGACAGATCTAGGCTGTAACAACACAAACCTCCCTCCCCTGTTATAATGAACCATTTTACACGCACACACACTTTTGCGTCTCTCCCCCACTGTGCAGTCTGCATGACCCTGATGCCAGCGACTCAAACACAATGTCAGATCTAAATGAGTCCAAAAATAAAAAAGCACCCCCGACAACCCACGATGCATTGCTGCCACACAGCCTTAATTGCCCCCCATTGTATTTTTTTACCGCCATGTGACATGTCCAGAGTTAGCTTTACCAGACCTGGGGACAATAAGAGGCCACTATAAAACATTTTTATCACACAACACAATGTCTACAGTTTTGAAGGAGCATGCAATTGGCATGGTGACTGCATGAATGTCCATCAGAGGTGTTGCGATACAATTGAATGTTAATTTCTGTATCATAAGGTGCCTCCAATGTCGTTTTAGAGAATTTGGCAGTATATCCAACAGGCCTCACAACCGCAGACCGCAGGGGGGATAGTGCTGAGGAGTATTTTTGTCTCTGAATAAGGCCCTTTTGTGGGGGAAAAACGAATTCTGATTGGCTGGGCCTGGCTCCCCAGTGGGTGGGCTTGGCTCCCAGGTGGGTAGGATATATAAACAGGTGCATTATCAGTGTCTGATTAGGATCTCGTGACCTGTATTACCTGAGTGAAGGATTATGCTTATCAAACTCTCCGACGTTCACATACACATAATAACACCGGACATTGTTCAAAAAAACATGGGCACCTGTGGCTTCCTGGACGCAGTCGGTGGAGCAGCAGGAGGCTATACGGCAGGCAACAGTTGGACAGCCCACCAACCCTCAACTGGCACACCACGAGGAGAGGGGAGTTGACGGACTACAATTTTGTAGGGCAGTGGTCAAGCGATTTATTCTGTCTCTGGGAAACTAAAATGGTGTCCTCGGATCACTGTCGTTTGGCTAAAGGTGTTGTCTGGTGTTGTCTGTAAAGTGGGGCAGAGATAACGAAGAGGAGGGCATCAAGGCATTTAAATGGCTACAGGGCCAGATGTGCAGAAGTCAGGAGTCACAAGGTCTGGGACCCTGGGTTTATCACCAGATGGTCTGGTAGGCACCACATCAGTGGTGGAGGTCAAGTCTCCCTATGGTGCAAGGGACCTTACCTTTGAGGAGGCAGTGAAGTCAAAGGATTTCTACACTGAACAAAAATATAAACGCAACATGCAACAATTTCAAAGATTTTACTGAGTTACAGTTTAAATTAGGAAATCAATCAATTGAAATGAAATCATTAGGCCCTAATATATTGATTTCATGTGACATCTGTTGGTCACAGATACCTTTAAAAAAAAAGTAGGGTCAGTATCTGTCGTGACCACCATTTGCCTCATGCAGCACGGCACATCTCCTTCGCACAGCGCTGATCAGGCTGTTGATTGTGGCCTGTGGAATGTTTTCCCACTCCTTTTCAATGGCTGTGCAAAGTTGCTGGATATTGGCAAGAACTGGAACATGCTGTTGTACACGTCAATCCAGAGCATCCCAAACATGCTCAATGGGTGACATGGAAGAACTGGGACATTTTCATCTTCCAGGAATTGTGTCTAGATCCTTGCGACAAGGGGTCGTTCATTATCATGCTGAAACATGAGATGATGGCGGCGGATGAAGGAGGCAACAATGGGCCTCAGGATCTCGTCACTGTATCTCTGTCCATTAAAATTGCCGTTGATAAAATGCAATTGTGTTCGTTGTCCGTAGTTTATGCCTGCCCGTACCATAACCCCACCGCCACCACGGGGCACTCTGTTTACAACCTTGACATAAGCAATCCGTTCGCCCACAAGACTGCCATCTGAGCGGGTCCAGTTGAAAACGGGATTCATCCGTGAAGAGCACACTTCTCCAACATGCTAGTGGTATTGAAGGTCAACATTTGCCCACTGAAGTCGATTACAATGCCAAACTGCAGTCAGGTCAAGACCCTGGTGAGGAGGACGAGCACTCAGATGAGCTTCCCTGAGACTGTTCCTGACAGTTTGTGCAGAAATTCTTCAGTTATGCGAACCCACAGTTCCATCAGCTGTCAGGGTGGCAGGTCTCAGACGATCCCGCAGAAGCCGGAAGTGGAGGTCCTGGGCTGGCGTGGTTACACGTGGCCTGCGGTTATGAGGTCAGTTGGACTAACTGCCAAATTCTCTAAAACGACATTGGAGACGGCTTATGGTAGAGAAATGAACAATCAATTCACTGGCAACAGCTCTAGCGGACATTCCTGCAGTCAGCATGCCAATTGCACATGCCCTCAAAACTTTAGACATCGGTGGCATTCTGTTGTGTGACAAAACTGCACATTTTCTGAGTGGCCTTTTATTGTCCCCAGCACAAGGTGCACCTGTGTAATGATCATGCTGTTTAATCAGCTTCTTGATATGCCACACGTGTCAGGTGGATGGATTATCTTGGCAAAGGAGAAATGCTCACTAACAGGGATGTACACACATTTGTGCAAAACATTTGAGAGAAATACGTTTTATGTGCTTAAACATGGGACCAACACTTTACATGTTGCGTTTATATTTTTGTTCAGTATAGATCCAGGAGGAGGAAGGTTCTTACCGCCTCCGTGAAAACCATTCATACTGACACCAGGTCCAGTTTTACATCACTTGAAGCGACAATTGCTTCTTCATTGTGTGGACCACCAAAGCCTCTATCACCAAACCCATCCAGTGTGAGGACCTCTGGCAGACTCATATTGCTGGACTAGAGGAGTATATCAAGGATCAAAGTTGGTACTGCAACAGTGAACATTTGTAAATATCTTGTAAACAGTTTTTGCAAACAAATGTTTTTTTGTTCTTACCTTGAGGTTTTATTCCCCCAATTTTTTTTTTTTTGGGGGGGGGGGGGCACTGGATCAGCATTGTCAGGGATACCAGTGGTCCAAAGATAGTTCACATAGTTCATACACACACACCATGCTCCTGGGAATGGGTACAAGTTTTGCTCAAAGCAGCCAACAAAAGTAATGTAGTTAACGTAAGGCACAAAGGCAGGCAGGACTGAGTGCATCTCCTCAGTTTCATTCAGTAGTACAATACAATTCCCCGTTGTGTTTTATTATGGGCACAGTGGGAATTTATATCAGTGATGTTTAAATTATTGCTTACCCCCTACGTTGCGTGAAGCTACATTTTATGAAGGGCCATTTTTCTTTGCAATAATTCAATGATTAAAGTAGTTAGCAGATGTTTCCTTTTAGCTCATTTTGCTGTTATACCAGGTCATTTACAATGCGTCACTCCTCCTCAAACTATCAATGAGCCACTGTGAATTTGTAGATATACTGTAGTGTATCTGCCTGGTATTTTTGTCTGTCAGCTAACTAGCCAGCCAGTTTAAGTGGAACGATTATACTGACTATATTTACATTTTACTGACAATATTTCAAATTAGCTGCCGACATCAAAGCAAAGCAACATCAAAGACGAGGGATACCTGTTATCCCGGCATCTGGCATCCCGGGCATCATCCCTAGTAAACGATCGAGGCCATCCTCAAACTCTATTTTAATGAACTTTTCATATTTTCTCTGTTGTTCGTTCAGTTAGGGCTACAATCGTTTGTTGAATTGCAGTTCGGGGACTCGCGGTAACAAAAGGACTAAAAGCCTGCTTAAACTAACAGTAAGTTGGTGACAATGCATTAGTCATGATTAGTTAATAAAGAAGTTGTTCAGTTAGTTTACAGGTATTTAAAAAAATGCTAGAGCAGAAGGGGTGACAGGTTACGATTTAATGTAAAAAATATACATACATATATATACATACTGCTCAAAAAAATAAAGGGAACACTTAAACAACACAATGTAACTCCAAGTCATTCACACTTCTGTGAAATCAAACTGTCCACTTAGGAAGCAACACTGATTGACAATAAATTTCACATGCTGTTGTGCAAATGGAATAGACAACAGGTGGAAATTATAGGCAATTAGCAAGACACCCCCAATAAAGGAGTGGTTCTGCAGGTGGAGACCACAGACCACTTCTCAGTTCCTATGCTTCCTGGCTGATGTTTTGGTCACTTTTGAATGCTGGCAGTGCTTTCACTCTAGTGGTAGCATGAGACGGAGTCTACAACCCACACAAGTGGCTCAGGTAGTGCAGCTCATCCAGGATGGCACATCAATGCGAGCTGTGGCAAGAAGGTTTGCTGTGTCTGTCAGCGTAGTGTCCAGAGCATGGAGGCGCTACCAGGAGACAGCACAGTACATCAGGAGATGTGGAGGAGGCCGTAGGAGGGCAACAACCCAGCAGCAGGACCGCTACCTCCACCGTTGTGCAAGGAGGAGCAGGAGGAGCACTGCCAGAGCCCTGCAAAATGACCTCCAGCAGGCCACAAATGTGCATGTGTCTGCTCAAACGGTCAGAAACAGACTCCATGAGGGTGGTATGAGGGCCCGACGTCCACAGGTGGGGGTTGTGCTTACAGCCCAACACCGTCCAGGACGTTTGGCATTTGCCAGAGAACACCAAGATTGGCAAATTCGCCACTGGCGCCCTGTGCTCTTTACAGATGAAAGCAGGTTCACACTGAGCACGTGACAGACGTGACAGAGTCTGGAGATGCCGTGGAGAACGTTCTGCTGCCTGCAACATCCTCCAGCATGACCGGTTTGGCGGTGGGTCAGTCATGGTGTGGGGTGGCATTTCTTTGGGGGGCCACACAGCCCTCCATGTGCTCGCCAGAGGTAGCCTGACTGCCATTAGGTACCGAGATGAGATCCTCAGACCCCTTGTGAGACCATACGCTGGTGCGGTTGGCCCTGGGTTCCTCCTAATGCAAGACAATGCTAGACCTCATGTGGCTGGAGTGTGTCAGCAGTTCCTGCAAGAGGAAGGCATTGATGCTATGGACTGGCCCGCCCGTTCCCCAGACCTGAATCCAATTGAGCAAAACTGGCCAAACTGAGCAATCGGGGAGAAGAGCCTTGGTCAGGGAGGTGACCAAGAACCCGATGGTAACTCTGACAAAGCTCCGAAGTTACTCTGCAGAGATGGGAGAACCTTCCAGAAGGACAACTATCTCTGCAACATGCCACCACTCAGGCCTTTATAGTAGAGTAGCCAGACGGAAGCCACTGCCTCAGTAAAAGTCACATGACAGTCCACTTGGAGTTTACCAAAAGGCACCTAAAGGACTCCCAGACCATGAGAAACAAAATTCTCTGGTCTGATAAAACCAAGATTGAACTCTTTGGCCTGAATGCCAGCGTCACATCCAGAGGATACCTGGCACCATACCTACGGTGAAGCATGGAGGTCGCAGCATCATGCTGTGTGGCCACTTTCGTTTGTTTCCCACCACTTCAATTAAAGGGTGTTGCGCTACTATGTTGCGGTAAAACCACTTGTGGTTATTATGAAGACAACAACATCCAATGTTGGCTTAAACTTTGGCTTTACATACAAATCCATTACAAAATAAAGCAGGTTTTTGTTTGTGATGATGAGAATCAAATGGTGAGATTAATTGCTACCACTATTTAAGGCTTGATGATGTGTGCCTGCGTCAGCACACAGAAATATCGCCATGCATGCATCCAATTGATTTAGTCAGGCAACTTAATAATCATTTGAAAATCACTGCATTGGTAAAGCTTAATAAATTAATTATTCTTAAAGTGGTAATGGCCTACTTTTGATACTTTTTTGCCTGCATCACTAGGGCTCCACTCCACTAGGGCTCCACTCCACTAGGGCTCCACTAGGGCTCCACTCCACAAGGACTCCAATCCACTAGGGCTCCACTAAGCTCCTCTAGGGCTCCACTAGGGCTCTACTCCACTAGGGCTCCACTCCACTAGGGCTCCACTAAGCTCCTCTAGGGCTCCACTCCACTAGGGCTCCACTAAGCTCCTCTATGGCTCCACTCCACTAGTGCTCCACTACACTAGGGCTCCACTCCACTAGGGCACCACTCCACTAGGGCTCCACTAGGGCTCCACTCCACAAGGACTTCACTAGAGCTCCACTCCACTAGGGCTCCACTCTACTAGGGCTCCACTCCACTAGGGCTCCACTAGGGCTCTACTCAACTAGGGCTCCACTCCACTAGGGCTCCACTCCACTAGGGCTCCCCTCCACTAGGGCTCCACAAGGGCTCCACTAGGGCTCCACTCCACTAGGGCTCTACTCCGCTAGGGTTCCAATCCACTAGGGCTCCACTAGGGCTCTACTCCACTAGGGCTCTACTCCACTAGGGCTCCACTAGGGTTCCAATCCACTAGGGCTCTACTCCACTAGGGCTCTACTCCACTAGGGCTCCACTCCACTAGGGTTCCACTAGGGCTCTACTCCGCTAGGGTTCCAATCCACTAGGGTTCCACTAGGGCTCCACTCCACTAGGGCTCCACTAAGCTCCTCTAGGGCTCCACTCCACTAGGGCTCCACTACGCTCCTCTATGGCTCCACTCCACTAGTGCTCCACTACACTAGGGCTCCACTCCACTAGGGCACCACTCCACTAGGGCTCCACTAGGGCTCCACTCCACAAGGACTTCACTAGAGCTCCACTCCACTAGGGCTTCACTCCACTAGGGCTCCACTACACTAGGGCTCCACTAGGGCTCTACTCCACTAGGGCTTCACTCCACTAGGGCTCCACTACACTAGGGCTCCACTCCTCTAGGGATCCACTCCTCTATGGCTCCACTCCACTAACCTCCTTTAGGGCTCCACTCCTCTAGGGCTCCACTAGTGTCCACTAGGGCTCTTCTAGGGCTCCTCTAGGGCTCCACTAGTGCTCCACTAGGGCTCCACTCCACTAGGGTTCCACTAGGGCTCTACTCCACTAAGGCTCCACTACACTAGGGCTCCACTCCTCTAGGGATCCACTCCTCTAGGGATCCACTCCTCTATGGCTCCACTCCACTAACCTCCACTAGGGCTCCACTCCACTAGGGCTCCACTAGGGCTCCACTAGGGCTCCACTATGGCTCCTCTCCACTAGGGCTCCACCAGGGCTCCACTAGGGCTCCACTCCACTATGGCTCCAATCCTCTAGGGCTCCACTAGGGCTCCGCTAGGTCTCCACTCCATATGGGCTCCACTCCACTAGGGCTCCACTCCACTAGGGCTCCACTAGGGCTCCACTAGGACTCCACTAGGGCTCCGCTAGGTCTCCACTCCACTAAGGATCCACTCCACTAGGACTCAACTAGGGCTCCACTCCACTAGGGCTCCGCTAGGTCTCCACTCCACTATGGCTCCACTACACTAGGACTCCACTAGGGCTCCACTCCAGTAGGGCTCCACTCCAGTAGGGCTCCCCTCCACTAGGGCTCCCCTCCACTAGGGCTCCACTCTACTAGGGCTCCCCTCTGCTAGGGCTCCACTCCACTAGGGCTCCCCTCCACTAGGGCTCCGCTAGGGCTCCCCTCCACTAGGGCTCCCCTCCAGTAGGGCTCCCCTCCACTAGGGCTTCCCTCCAGTAGGGCTCCCCTCCAGTAGGGCTCCACTCCACTAGGGCTCCACTCCAGTAGGGCTCCCCTCCACTAGGGCTCCCCTCCAGTAGGGCTCCCCTCCACTAGGGCTCCCCTCCACTAGGGCTCCCCTCCACTAGGGCTCCACTCCACTAGGGCTCCCCTCCACTAGGGCTCCCCTCCACTAGGGCTCCCCTCCACTAGGGCTCCCCTCCACTAGGGCTCCCCTCCACTAGGGCTCCACTCCTCTAGGGCTCCACTCCAGTAGGGCTCCACTAGGGCTCCCCTCCACTAGGGCTCCACTCCACTAGGGCTCCCCTCCACTAGGGCTCCCCTCCACTAGGGCTCCACTCCACTAGGGCTCCACTCCTCTAGGGCTCCAGTCCAGTAGGGCTCCACTAGGGCTCTTCTCCACTAGAGTTCCACTCCTCTAGGGCTCCACTCCAGTAGGGCTCCACTAGGGCTTCCCTCCAGTAGGGCTCCACTCCACTAGGGCTCTACTCCACTAGGGCTCCCCTCCACTAGGGCTCCACTCCACTAGGGCTCCACTCCACTAGGGCTCCACTCCAGTAGGGCTCCACTAGAGCTCCTTTAGGCTTCACTCACTCCTCTGTAATCACAGTTTCCTATGGATAACTCCAACTCGATAAACATAGGATATGGGGTGGCATATTTCAAGTTGCTTTACGAACAAATAGAAGGGAAAAAGTGTCAGTCAGTCACTCTTCCTCCCTGGCTCCTATGGATCACAGCTTGGCACTTCCCCATGAGAACAGTGTGGAGGAAAGGTGTTCTTCCCGATGTGGGCAACTTTAATGTCCCTCATTATAAAGACCTGTAACTACCTCCCACCCCCATTGAGGTGTCCTTGTGGTGTGGGTTTAGAGTGGGACGTAAAGTACAGATGACAGCTCGGTGACAGCTCCTGACCACTGCTGCTGAGTAGAGCGCTTCACTGACATGCAGGAGTGTGTGTGTGTGTGTGTATGTGTGTGTGTGTGTGTGTCTGTGTGTGTCTGTGTGTGTGTGTGTGTGTGTCTGTGTGTGTGTGTGTGTGTGTGTGTGTGTGTGTGTGTGTGTGTGTGTGTGTGTGTGTGTGTGTGTGTGTGTGTGTGTGTGTGTGTCTGTGTGTGTGTGTGTGTGTCTTCGGGGCTGTCAGGGAGATGGATTGGGTCTGGGACGGATTGACGGGCCGATGACAGCTGCCCGGCAACCTAGCGGTAGTCAGGTCAACGCACTCTGACAGGATGCTGATCACCGTGATGAGTGCTGCATCCCACTGCCTTCCTTTAGAAGAGATGGGTCTGTACACTCATCTCTCCCTCTCTATCATCTCTCCCTCTTTATCATCTCTCCCTCTCTATAATCTCTCTCTCTCTCCCTCGCTCTCTTTATCCATCTCTCTCTCTCTCCCTCTCCATCTTTATCCATCTCTCCCTCTCCATCTTTATCCATCTCTCTCTTTCTCTCCAACTTTATCAATCTCTCTCTCTCTCATTATCCATCTCTCTCTCTCCCTCTTTATCGCTCTCTCACTCCCTCTTTATCATCTCTCTCTCCCTCTTTATCCATCTCTCTCTCTCTCTCTCTCTCTCTCTCTCTCATTCTCGCTCCCTCTTTATCATCTCTCTCTCCCTCTTTATCCATCTCTCTCCCTCTTTATCCATCTCTCTCTTTCTCTCCAACTTTGTCAATCTCTCTATCTTTCTTTCTCCCTCTTTATCCATCTCTCTCTCTCTTTATCCATCCATCTCTCTCTCTCTCTCTCCCCCTCTTTATCCATCTCTCCCTCTTTATCAATCTCTCTTTCTCTGTCTTTATCCATCCATCCATCCATCTCTCTCTCTCTCTCTCTCTCTCTCTCTCTCTCTCTCTCTCTCTCTCTCTCTCTCTCTCTCTCTCTCTCTCTCTCTCTCTCTCTCTCTCTCTCTCTCTCTCTCTCTCTCTCTCTCTCTCTCTCTCTCTCTCTCTCTCTCTCTCTCTCTCTCTCTCTCTCTCTCTCTCTCTCTCTCTCTCTCTCTCTCTCTCTCTCTATCCCACTCCCGTCTCCATCGATCGTCTCTTTTTCTCTTTCTGTCTCTCTACTGTCTTCCTGGAAAATGAATTAACTTTGTGCAGTATAATGAGAGAAAGTATGGGGTCCATATGGTGCCAGACAGACAGGGAGACCAGACAGGAAGACCAGACAGGAAGATCAAACAGGGAGGGGGTAAAGGGGAGCAAAGCAGGGCACACCTGGCACACTAGTGGAGTTCGGCTCTTTTCACTGACTGATCTTTTCAACTCGTTTAGTAAAAATAATGAATCTTTCAACTGATTTAATTAATTTCAGTCAGTAATATTCAAAGCACGCAGGACCCTCTACCTGCGAACAATGATCTGAAAACTGGCAAGGTACGTTCCTAAAAGCCTCTCGTTCTCATGTCGTTCATCATACAGGGCTTATTGGAGCTGTCATTTGTGACCGAGCCTTGTAAATGTGCACTTTAAACAATTGATTACTAGACATACAAATCCAATTATTTCTTGATACATTTGAAACAAGATCTAGTTGTTGCCACTAGAGTCAGAACGACTCTTGGTGGAATGTGTTGTTTGACTACCATGAGGGTGATAAGCGCAATATTGTTCACGAACTGCAAACCTACCTCAAATGATTCATTCTCAAGTTCCTGTTTTTTTTTTTTAGCAGAGAGCTGTGTCCATCATAACATTCAATAATCAATTAATTACATTTATTCTTGCACCATGCTAACAATTACAAGCAATGTTCCCTCTAAGGGAACATCTCTCTCGGGACTGATGCACAGAAAAAATATCCGCCCATGGAGAGAAACACAAGATTGAACTTCGGAAACGTTAACGCTTTTCCCTTTACTGTGGAAATTGTGATCGAATCAACACAATATTAGCCGCTTTCAATGCAACATACCAAAAAAAATGAAATATGCAAGACTTAGTATGCAAAACTAACCATGCAAGAGATTTTGTTGTAGGCAGAACGTATCGGAGTAGGTGAGCCATAACCAATCAGGGCTGCAGTAGGCCTATCCGCAAATAGACCATTGCCATATATGGATCTGTGCCATTCACTTTGGAACTGGACTGTGTTTACAGCATGAGCGGTCATGAGTAGATGAGCTTGTTTTGAGATCAAAGCGAGAGATGCATGTAGCCACGTGTGCAAATTTGTACATTTGTTCATATATATGTTAATTAGTGAGTTATTAGCCCAGTTATAGATAATTTTTTTCAAAAGTCTCATGTAATGTAGGCCTACATTGAACACCACACATTGGCTGCTACTGTAGGATGAACGATAGAACAGCTATTTCCATGTAAACATTTTATGGGATGCATTTTCTCCATTGTTTTTTGACAGTAGGCAACTCTGTTAGACCTACAATATGATCAAATAGCTACAGTAGCCTACTTAACCACTGTGAAAACTGTAACTTAAAGAGAGTACAGCCTCAATGTTCAGAGTAAACATGCGCTGGAAGTTGCACAGAATTTTTCACAATGTTCAAGTTTGCCCTCAGCAGACCTGACATTTGCTCACTGATTAAAAACAATGATTACCAATTCTGAAACAATATTTTTCATACCATGCTGTATGTCTGCAGTTTGAAACAAATCATGACTTTCAAATCAGTATAAAGAGTTATAAAAAAAAATTGTTCGCAAACTGCATATCAGTACTGCACTCCTGTGCAAACTACTCTGAGTAAGGTTGCATCCCAATTCTGGCACCCGATTCCATTTGTAGTGCAGTACTTTTGACCTAGATACTACAGGGCTCTGGTCTAAAGTAGTGCACTATAAAGGGAAAAGGGTGTCATTTCGAACGCACACTTGATGAACAATAACTGAGCCTTTTGGAATACTATCAAGGAGTTATAACGATTCTATTGTTGTACACCTGCAGAGCTAAGATTGCTTTGTATGTAGCTATGCTAATTGTATTGTTGTACACCTGCATGAGCCAAGACTGCTTGATATGTAGCTACGCTATTTGTATTGTTGTACACCTGCATGGGCTAACAACATGTAGAGATAGGATCCAACAACATGTAGAGGTAGGATCCAGCAACATGTAGAGATATGATCCAACATGTAGAGATATGATCCAACATGTAAAGATATGATCCAACATGTAGAGATATGATCCAACATGTAGAGATATGATCCAACATGTAGAGATATGATCCAGCAACATGTAGAGATATGATCCAACAACATGTAGAGATATGATCCAACAACATGTAGAGATATGATCCAACAACATGTAGAGATAGGATCCAACAACATGTAGAGATATGATCCAACAACATGTAGAGATATGATCCAACAACATGTAGAGATATGATCCAACAACATGTAGAGATATGATCCAACAACATGTAGAGATATGATCCAACATGTAGAGATATGATCCAACATGTAGAGATATGATCCAACATGTAGAGATATGATCCAACATGTAGAGATATGATCCAACAACATGTAGAGATATGATCCAACAACATGTAGAGATAGGATCCAACATGTAGAGATATGATCCAACAACATGTAGAGATATGATCCAACATGTAGAGATATGATCCAACATGTAGAGATAGGATCCAACAACATGTAGAGATGGGATCCAACATGCAAAGATATGATCCAACAACATGTAGAGGTAGGATCCAACAACATGTAGAGATATGATCCAACATGTAACGATATGATCCAGCAACATGTAGAGATATGATCCAACAACATGTAGAGATGGGATCCAACATGTAGAGATATGATCCAACAACATGTAGAGATATGATCCAGCAACATGTAGAGGTAGGATCCAACATGTAGAGATATGATCCAGCAACATGTAGAGGTAGCATCCAACAACATGTAGAGATATGATCCAACATGTAAAGATATGATCCAGCAACATGTAGAGATATGATCCAACAACATGTAGAGATAGGATCCAACATGTAGAGATATGATCCAACATGTAGAGATAGGATCCAACAACATGTAGAGATAGGATCCAACATGTAGAGATATGATCCAACAACATGTAGAGATATGATCCAACAACATGTAGAGATATGATCCAACATGTAGAGATATGATCCAACAACATGTAGAGATATGATCCAACAACATGTAGAGATATGATCCAACAACATGTAGAGATATGATCCAACAACATGTAGAGATATGATCCAACAACATGTAGAGATATGATACAACAACATGTAGAGATATGATCCAACATGTAGAGATAGGATCCAACAACATGTAGAGATGGGATCCAACATGTAAAGATATGATCCAACAACATGTAGAGGTAGGATCCAACATGTAAAGATATGATCCAACAACATGTAGAGATATGAACCCACATGTAGAGGTAGGATCCAACAACATGTAGAGATATGATCCAACATGTAAAGATATGATCCAGCAACATGTAGAGATATGATCCAACAACATGTAGAGATGGGATCCAACATGTAGAGATATGATCCAACAACATGTAGAGATATGATCCAGCAACATGTAGAGGTAGGATCCAACATGTAGAGATATGATCCAGCAACATGTAGAGGTAGGATCCAGCAACATGTAGAGATATGATCCAACATGTAAAGATAGGATCCAGCAACATGTAGAGATGGGATCCAAAAGCAATCACAACTCAATCTAAGCGTTCTGTTACATTGCACCCAATAAAACAGATCTCTGTGACTCCGTGTCACACCAAGCAACTGCACCGTAGGAGTGGTCAGCACCCTTGCCCTCTGTGACAGTAGGTCACCATGTCTCTACACCACAGGACTCTGACTGACTCGGGTTACTACAGCAGTATGGTTAGTGGTCTCTACTCTATCAGTAGTCACCATAGGACTGTGCTGCTACTGCTGACTGAATCAGGACTGGTGTGGATCTTTACGACTCAGCCGGTGCTACTTCTCTGACTGAATCAGGACTGGTGTGGATCTTTACGACTCAGCCGGTGCTACTTCTCTGACTGAATAAGGACTGGTGTGGATCTTTACGACTCAGCCGGTGCTACTTCTCTGACTGAATAAGGACTGGTGTGGATCTTTACGACTCAGCCGGTGCTACTTCTCTGACTGAATCAGGAACGGTGTGGATCTTTACGACTCAGCCGGTGCTACTTCTCTGACTGAATCAGGACTGGTGTGGATCTTTACGACTCAGCCGGTGCTACTTCTCTGACTGAATCAGGACTGGTGTGGATCTTTACGACTCAGCCGGTGCTACTTCTCTGACTGACTCAGGACTGGTGTGGATCTTTACGACTCAGCCGGTGCTACTTCTCTGACTGAATCAGGACTGGTGTGGATCTTTACGACTCAGCCGGTGCTACTTCTCTTACTGAGCTCTTTGTAGTTGTAGAGAAGGATGTCCCCATGCAGACCACTACCTAGTTTGCATCCTGAAAGGCACCCTGTTACCTATTTAGTGCAATACTTTAGATCGGGGCTCATTTGGGAAACATCCCTGAAGCTCAGTATGGAGCCCCGAAGCTCTAGTGGGGTGGGGAGTCGTCCTGCTGAGCAATCACAGGTTGATGGAACCTGTCTCTGTAGTCCTGTCTTTGTAGTCTCTGTAGTTCTCTCTCTGTAGTCCTGTCTCTGTAGTCTCTGTAGTCCTGTCTCTATGGTTCTGTCTCTTTAGTCTCTGTAGTTCTCTGTAGTCCTGTCTCTATGGTTCTGTCTCTTTAGTCTCTGTAGTTCTCTGTAGTCCTGTCTCTATGGTTCTGTCTCTTTAGTCTCTGTAGTCTCTGTAGTCCTGTCTCTATGGTTCTGTCTCTGTAGTCTCTGTAGTCCTGTCTCTATGGTTCTGTCTCTGTAGTCTCTGTAGTCCTGTCTCTATGGTTCTGTCTCTTTAGTCTCTGTAGTTCTCTCTCTGTAGTTCTGTCTCTGTAGTCCTGTCTCTGTAGTCTCTGTAGTTCTCTCTCTGTAGTCTCTGTAGTTCTCTCTCTGTAGTCTCTGTTGTCCTGTCTCTTTAGTCTCTGTAGTTCTCTCTCTGTAGTCCTGTCTCTATGGTTCTGTCTTTGTAGTCATGTCTCTGTAGTCTCTATAGTCCTGTCTCTGTAGTCATGTCTCTATAGTCTCTGTAGTCCTGTCTCTGTAGTCCTGTCTCTGCAGTCCTGTCTCTGCAGTCCTGTCTCTGCAGTCCTGTCTCTGCAGTCTCTTTAGTTTTGTCCCTGCAGTCTCTGTAGTTTTGTCCCTGCAGTCTCTGTAGTTTTGTCCCTGCAGTCTCTGTAGTTTTGTCCCTGCAGTCTCTGTAGTTTTGTCTCTGCAGTCTCTGGAGTTCTGTCTCTGTAGTGCTGTCTCCGTAGTCCTGTCTCCGTAGTGTTGTCTCCGTAGTCCTGTCTCTGTAGTGCTGTCTCTGTAGTGCTGTCTCTGTAGTGCTGTCTCTGTAGTGCTGTCTCTGTAGTGCTGTCTCTGTAGTGCTGTCTCTGTAGTAAGGCCTTTGTTATATCACGATAATGGGTGAGTAGTAGTAGAGACCTGATGGTCACGGATGTTAACATCCTGTGTGCCTCAGTTGGTAAGAGTGTGGTGTTATCAATGCATAAGGTTGTGGGTTTGATTCCTGCAGAGATCACACACTAAAAGGTGTTTTGGGACCAACGGCTGAATCATCATGGTTTGACTAGCAGAGCGAGACGTCAACACTGACGTGTACACACAAAGCTCAGGGTCAGTCCTGTGAAAACGCAGCATGTTACCATAAAGCCAGAGAGGCAACACGGCCTCCTAGTCTCTCTCTCGCTGAGCTCTCTCTCTCTCTCTCTCTCTCTCTCTGAGCTCTCTCTCTGAGCTCTCTCGCTGAGCTCTCTCTCTCTCTCTCTAATTGAGCTCTCTCTCTGAGCTCTCTCTCTCTCTCTAACTGAGCTCTTTCTCTGTCTTTCTCTCCCTAATTTATCTGTTTCTCTCTCTCATTCTCTCCCTCTCAATTCAACTCAAAGGGCTTTATTGGCATGGGAAACATGTTCACAGTAAACATTACACTCACAAAAGTTCCAAAAGAATAAAGACACTTCAAATGTCATATTATGTCTATATACAGTGTTGTAACGATGTGCAAATAGTTAAAGGGAAAAAAGGAAAATAAATAAACATAAATATGGGTTGTATTTACAATGGTGTTTGTTCTTCACAGGTTGCCCTTTTCTTGTGGCAACAGGTCACAAATATTGCTGCTGTGATTGTGCATTGTGGTATTTCAACCAATAGATATGGGAGTTTATCAAAATTGGATTTGTTCTTTGTGAGTCTGTGTAATCTGAGGGAAATATGTGTCTCTAATATGGTCATACATTTGGCAGCAGGTTAGAAGGTGCAGCTCAGTTTCCAGCTCATTTTCCCACTCATGAAACTGAAAAGATTTGCATGGGTCCTCAGATCCTCAAAAGGTTCTACAGCTGCACCATCGAGAGCATCCTGACTGGTTGCATCACTGCCTGGTATGGCAATTGCTCGGCCTCCGACTGCAAGGCAATACAGAGGGTAGTGCGAATGGCCATCCAGGACCTCTATAACAGGCGGTGTCAGAGTAAGGCCCTAAAAATGGTCAGACTCCAGCCACCCTAGTCACAGAATGTTCTCCACTGCTACCGCACGGCAAGTGGTACCGGAGCGCCAAGTCTAGGTCCAAGAGGCTTCTAAACAGCTTCTACCCTCAAGCCATAAGGCTACTGAACACCTAATGAAATGGCTACCCAGACTATTTGCATTGCCCCCCCCCTCTTTTACACCGTTGCTACTCTCTGTTGTTATCATCTATGCATAGTCACTTAAATATATTACCTCAACTAACCGGAGCCCTCGCACATTGACCTGTACGGGTACACCCCTGTATATAGTCTCACTATTGTTATTTTACTGCTGCTCTTTAATTACTAGTTACTTTTATTTCTTATTCTTATCTGTATTTTTTAAAACTGCATTGTTGGTTAGGGGCTCGTAAGTAAGCATTTCACTGTAAGGTCTACCTACACCTGTTGTATTCGGCGCATGTGACTTATACAATTTGATTTGATTTGATTTTGTGGGCAGTGTGCACCAAGCCTGTCTTCTCTTGAGAGCCAGGTCTGCCTACGGCGGCCTTTCTCAATATCAAGGCTATGCTCAGTGAGTCTGTACATAGTCAAAGCTTTCCTTAATTTCAGGTCAGTCACAGTGGTCAGGTATTCTGCCACTGTGTACTCTCTGTTTAGGGCCAAATAGAATTCTAGTTTGCTCTGTTTTTTGGTTAATTCTTTCCAATGTGTCAAGTAATTTTCTTTTTGTTTTCTCATGATTTGATTGGGTCTAATTGTGTTGCTGTCCTGGGGCTCTGTGGGGTGTGTTTGTGTTTGTGAACAGAGCCCCGGGACCAGCTTGCTTAGGGGACTCTTCTCCAGGTTTATTTCTCTGTAGGTGATGGCTTTGTTATGGAAGTTGGGGAATTGCTTCTTTTTAGGTGGTTGTAGAATTTAAAGTCTCTTTTCTGGATTTTCATAATTAGCGGGTATCGGCCTAATTCTGCTCTGCATGCATTATTTGGTGTTTTACCGTTGTACATGGAGGATATTTTTGCAGAATTCTACATGCAGAGTCTCAATTTGGTGTTTAGCCCATTTTGTTAACTATTGGTTGATGAGCGGACCCCAGACCTCACAACCATAAAGGGCAATGGGCTCTATAACTGATTCAAGTATTTTTTGCCAGATCCTAATTGAAATGTTAAATGTTATGTTCCTTTTGATGGCATAGAAGGCCCTTCTGGCCTTGTCTCTCAAATCGTTCACGGCTTTGTGGAAGTTACCTGTGGAGCTGATGTTTAGGCCGAGATATGTATAGTTTTTTGTGTGCTTTAGGGCAACGGTGTCTAGATGGAATTTGTATTTCTGATCCTGTCAACTGGACCTTTTTTGGAACATCATTATTTTTTTTCTTACTGAGATTTACTGTCAGGGCCCAGGTCTGGCAGGGCCCAGGTCTGGCAGGGCCCAGGTCTGGCAGGGCCCAGGTCTGGCAGAATCTGTGCAGAATATCTAGGTGCTGCTCTAGACCCTCCTTGGTTGGGGACAGAAGCACCAGATCATCAGCAAACAGTAGACATTGCTGCAGACTTTTCTAATGTCCTCGCCAATTAGTTGATATATATGTTGAAGATGGTGGGGCTTAAGCTGCATCCCTGTCTCACCCCATGGCCCTGCGGAAAAAATATTGTGTTTGTTGCCCATTTTAACCGCACACTTGTTGTTTGTGTACAATGATTTTATAATGTCATATGTTTTTCCCCCAACACCACTTTCCATCAATTTGTATAGCAGACCCTTATGCCAAATTGAGTCAAAAGCTTTTTTGAAATGAACTAAGCATGAGAAAAGTTTGCCTTTGTTTTGGTTTGTTTGTTGGTCAATTAGGCTGTGCAGGGTGAATATGTGGTTTGCTGTACGGTAATTTGGTAAAAAGCCAATTTGACATTTGCTCAGTACATTGTTTTCACTGAGGAAATGTACAGATCTGCTGTTAATGATAACACAGAGGAGTTTCCCAAGGTTGCTGTTGATGCAGATCCCATGGTAGCTATTGGGGTCAAATTTGTCTCCACTTTTGTGGATTGCTGTTATCAGTTCTTGGTTCCAAATACTTGGGAAGATGCCAGAGCTGAGGTCCAGAAATGTTTGATCCAGGAAGTTGTCTAAAAGTGATTGAATGTGTTGTTGCCTAATTGTTTTTTGGGTAGGTTTCTACACTACTTTCCTTCCGTCTATAGATTTCTTAATATTGTGCAGTTCCTTTGGCTTTGATGGCTCATGATTAAGTATTGCTCTGTTCAGGTAGACTGTTATTTTGCTGTGGTCTGATAGGAGTGTCCGTGGGCTGACTGTGAACGCTCTGAGAGACTCTGTGTTGAGGTCAGTGATAAAGTAATCTACAATACTACTGCCAAGAGATGAGCTATAGGTGTACCTACCATTGGAGTCTCCTCGAAGCCTACCATTGACTATGTACAGACCCAGCGTGTGACAGAGCTGCAAGTGTTGTGACCCATCTTTGTTGGTTGTTTTGTCAAAGTTGTGTCTAGGGAGGCATATTTGGGAGGGAATAATGTCACCACCAGGCAGGTGTTTGTCGCCCTGTGTGCTGAGGGTGTCATGTTCTTGTCCAGTTCTGGCATTTAGGTCGCCACAGACTAGTACATGTCCCTGGGCCTGGAAATGATTGAATTCCCCCTCCAGGATGGTGAAGCTGTCTTCATTAAAGTATGGGGATTCTAGTGGGGGATATAGGTAGCACACATGAGGCAATTTTTCTCTGTTGAGATAATTTCCTTATTCATTTCTAGCCAGATGTTAAACGTTACTGTTTTGACTAATTTAATAGAGTGGGTTAGGTCTGCTCTATACCAAATTAGCATACCCCCTGAGTCTCTTCCCTGTTTCACACCTGGTAGTTTAGTGGATGGGACTACCAGCTCTCTGTAACCTAGGGGGCAATCAGTTTGTCCATCTATTCTATGCCATGTTTCTTGAAGGATGACAATGTCTGTTTAGGCCAAAGATAGATGACCTCAGACCTTGTATATTCCAGGATGAGATAGTAAAAGCTTTGTGTTCCATAGTGTCATGTGCTGTTTTCGTGTGGTTTTGGCTCAGACCATTACAGTAGGTGTGAGCAGAGCATGTTGAGCATCTGATACATACCTCTTAGGTTGCAGGATGGTGCTTGGGCGGGTGTATTATTGGGGTTTGGCCTGTTGCTCTGCTCACGGCCTGGGCATATGTGTGGCTGTCATGTTGAGCTCCTTGCTGCAGAGGCAGGGGGCATGGGGGGGCAAAAGGGTCATAGGTCTGATCTAGGGAGGCCTATATAGGGTGTGGCCAGGGTTTGTTTGGGGTGGTCTCAGCTGGTTGTGGCTGGAAAAGCTATAGTCTGGGTGTTGGTCCTCTTGGCGTGGGTTCTCTCTGTGCAGTTCCTTCGGGTCTTGCAGGTCTGGGAGGGAGTCTCACTGGTCTGGGAGGGGTGTCCATTGCTCTGTTGCTCCTGTGTGACGTGCTGTTTGTCCTCTGACAACAGCTCCAGGGCATACCTAGTGTTTGTCCTCTGACAACAGCTCCAGGGCATGCCTAGTGTTTGTCCTCTGACAACAGCTCCAGGGCATACCTAGTGTTTGTCCTCTGACAACAGCTCCAGATGTTTGGACACCAGAGTGTTTGGACACCAGACTTTAATCACTTTGTGTTTTAGTGAAAAGTTTATTCTCTTGAATGTATTTTCCATTTGATTCAATGAGGAGCACTATCTCTGGCTTTCGTGTTTTTTGTTTTGTTTTCCTCAGTGGATGTGTGGGGGTTGTCAAGAGGGCTATCAGGGGAGCTGACAGGGGCACTGTTAGGAGGGAGTGGGGTCAGTTGGGTTGGTGGGCCCTGTGTTGTCTGTCCCATTGTGGTGTTGTGGTCCTGGTCTGAGGTGGGCTGTTCTGCACCTTCCTCAGCTTTTTCACCTTTTCCTTCAGGGCTGCTAGCTGTGACATGTTTTCCTCTCCCCTTCTCCTTAAGTTCTCTCACCTCAGAGTGCTCTCTCAGACATCCTCACCTTCTGCCCTCCGGGTCTTTTTGGGGGGGGGTGTTGTTGTGCTGGACTGGATTGTGTGAACTGGCTCTCTGAGCTCCACCATGTCTCTCTCCAGCTCTGTGAATGTATCCCTCTCAATGATGGAGGAGCAGTGCAGTTGTGGGACCTGGATGTGTTCAGTGCTGGGGGTGCATATGTCAATAAAGCCCTTTGAATTGACAGAGAGAGCGAGAGAGAGAGTTCTCTGTCTGTCTGTCTGTCTGTCTGTCTGTCTGTCTGTCTGTCTGTCTGTCTGTCTGTCTGTCTGTCTGTCTGTCTGTCTGTCTGTCTGTCTGTCTGTCTGTCTGTGTCTGTCTGTCTGTCTGTCTGTCTGTCTGTCTGTCTGTCTGTGTCTGTCTGTCTGTCAATTCAAAGGGCTTTGGTTTGGGAAACATATGTTTACATTGCCAAAGCAAGTGAAATAGATAATAAACAAAAATGAAATAAACAATAAAAACATGTACAGTAAATATTACACTCACAATAATGTCAAAGTAATTTTTCAAATGTATGTACAAGGCTATAACGATGTGCAAATAGTTAAAGTACTAAATGGATAATATCTCTCTCCCTCCCTCTCTCTCTCTCTCTGTCTCTCTCTCTCTCTCTCTTTTTTGTGCATCGGGGAGAGAGAGAGGGGAGAGACTCACCGGGGGGGATATTACGGGACTACAGGTTGCAGGTCCTTGTTATCCAAACAGTCTACTTATGCCTCACTTGTCTTTTCAATAATGTATATGTGTATGTGTCTTAGTAGAAGGCTGCTTTTTAAATGCAGGCATCACGTGGCCCCTGCCTTGTCTTCTGGCTGCTGCTCTTCCTCAATACGTGTGTGGCTTTTCAGTGAGGATATTAAATGAAAATAAGACTTTGTGGGTCTCTTGCATGGAAATAAATATTAAAATATGCCTCGGAAATCTGGGGATCTTGTATGGAAATAAATGCCTGTTGGAGGATTTGTGGGTGGGGTCGTATCAGAGCTTGATACAAGCGCATTAGGATGTGTCGCTATGAGACCTGGTCAAAAGTAGTGCACTTTAAAGTGAATAGGGTTCTGCCATGCAGATGTAATGACGTCCATTTGATGTTGTTGACATAGTCCGTATCTCATGAATCTTCTATCATTCCCGCTGTGTCTTTTGGGGGCGCAACACGGTAGTTGAATTAGACTTTATGAAAAAGAGTGCCACCAATCTGCAGGTTTAATTACAGGTACAACTGTCCCAAGGACCCTGTTACAGGATGGAAATGACCAGTAGGAGAGATTCTTTATTATTTACATTTTATTATTATTATTATTATTATTATTATTATTAGCACTCAACAAACAGACACACATGACAAACAAGAGGACTAGTGGAAGTGATGGTGACAGTGGGTTCTGTAATGGAACAGAAAAGGGGAATGTAATAACAGTGATAGCTAGTAGCTATGTAGCACATGCTAGTGGTAATAGCATAGCTATATAACGATATAGCAGCAATGAACATTGCATAGCATAGAGCAGGTAGCAGGTGTTAGCATAACATCCCATTAGGCTTGACACAGAACATAGTTGGTACAGGGCAACTAGCGTTAGCGGGACCATGCTAACGGTATTGGCTATTATAGATAATGTAGCACACGGTATAGCGGTATATGCAATAGCAGCTATAAAGAGTTAGCAATGAGCTAATATAATAAACATAGCACCAAATATATTTAGGTCCAACTAGCATAGGTAATAACTTAGCACGTTAGTTTACACTAGGCTAGCAGGCGAAGACCATGGGCTAGCATAGCAATAATATAACATGTACCAATAGTGATAGCGGTTTAGCATGCTATGTGGAAAACAATGCTAACATGTAAACAGAAGCCATGTTGGATAAGGACATAAGGGGCCACCATCTTAGGTTGCATAACAATAACAATGACAACACTGGCCAGCAGCCATCTTAAGACTGAGGGAAAGAATGGCTATCAGATATTTACATACAAGCTTACTGTACTCTTCATCCAAACTGGCTACGGGTGTCTGCGTAGCTAGGTGCTTAAATATAACTTTTACACTTGTGATGGGCTGCAGGTCCCACCTCTCCAATCTACTCATTGTTTTTTTTAGGAGCAAATTAACCCACGTGTCTGTGATTGAAAGATGAACTGAGGTCCACACTCCAGCCCAGTTGGGGGCAGTAATGCACCTTTAAAGTTGGTCGCCAACCGCCATATAAAATCCACAGAAGAAGAAGAAGAAGAAGAAGGAGAAGGAGAGATTAATCAAAGAAAACAAACTAAAAACTAACTAGGTTTCCCCTGTCATTTGTGGATGAACTGTTGTAGTAGAGAACACAGGAGTCTGTGTGACTCAAGAATGGGTCAACATTCTACAAAGATCCAGTAAAAAGGACCATATTAATTTCAGGTGAAATAACAATCCAATGTTTATCTCCCAGGACAAATTAGCTAGCAACAGCAAGCTAGCTAAATGTCCATGACCATACGCATTTCAGGTAACATAACAACCCAATGTTTAACCACACAGGATGAGACCCAGATGCAGACACAGGATGGTTTGGTTCTCAGAATATTTATTATAACAGACGGGGCAGGCAGAAGGGCAGGTCGAGGTCAGGCAGAGGTTCGTAATCTAAGGCAAAGTCAAAAAGGGACAGAACGGCAGGCAGTCTCAGGCAGAGGTTCGTAAATCCAAGGCAGAGTCCAAAAAAAGGGAAGGAATGGCAGGCTCAGGGTCAGAGCAGGCAGAACGGACGTAATCGGGAACACTAGAAAACAAGAACTAGATAAACGGGAAAATCACACTGGTAAACCTTACAAAACCAAGACGAACTGGCAACAGACAAGACAGAAAACACAGGTATAAATGCACAGGGGATAATGGGGAAGATGAGCGACACCTCGAGGGGTGTGGAGACAAACACAAGACAGGTGAAACAGATCAGGGTGTGACACATTGTCTCACAGTACAAATTAGCTAGCAACAGCAAGCAAACTAAATGTCCATGAATATTTCATGTGTGTTTCGATTTGTCTCCATATCAATATAGTAGGTTCACAGTTGCTTTTTGTTATTTTAACCTGTGTTTCACGAACGTGTCTGCTTAGAGGATAGGGAATGGCACACATGTAGGCACACGCGGGGACTGTTTGGTAAAGTTGTCAGTCAGAGGTAGGCTACGTGTTTTAAGAGTTAGAGAGGCGTGTGAGTTAGTGTTCAGGAGAAGTACTGGTTTTCTGTACTGGGAAAAGTGGGAGTGTTTTCTACAAAGTCTTTACGTTTATTCTACATTTTCATTTGATTTCATCCACATTGATTCAAGTACAGATGTGACTGGATAATGACACACACACACACACACACACACACACACCCTCCGACCACTCAGATCTCTCATCTCCATGGTTAACTCTCTCTTCTTCCAGACCTTTGATTTAAACACAGACCAGTCTAAAGAATAATGAGGCTTATGCTTTATTTTCTCATTAGTTCTGACCTGAGTTCCCCTCGACATGTCTCCATCTTGTCTTCATCTTCAAAGAATTACATTTCCACCTACAGCGCCTTGCAAAAGTATTCATCCCCTTTGCCGTTTTTCCAATTTTGCTGCATTGCAACCTGTTATTTAAATGGATTTTTATTTTTATTTTTATTTGGATTTCACGTAATGGATATACACAAACTATTCCAAGTTGGTGAAGTGAAAAAAAATAACTTGTTTCAAAGAATTATAAGAAATAAAACACGGAAAAGTGGTGCATGTACTGTATATGTATTCACCCTTTGCTATGAAGCCCCTAAATAAGATCTGGTGCAAACAGTTACCTTCAGAAGTCACATAATTACTTAAATAAAGTCCACCTCTGTGCAATCTAAGTGTCACATGTCCTGTCACATGATCTCAGTATATATACACCTGTTCTGAAAGGCCCCAGAGTCTGCACCACCACCAAGTAAGCGGCATCATGAAGACCAAGGAGCTCTCCAAACAGGTCAAGGACAAAGTTGTGGAGAAGTACAGATCAGGGTTGGGTTATAAAAAAATATCCAAAACTTTGAACATCCCACGGAGCACCATTAAATCCATTATTAAAAAATGGAAAGAATGTGGTACCACAACAAACCTGCCAAGAGATGGCCACCCACCAACACTCACGGACCAGGCAAGGAGGGCATTAATCAAAGAGGCCAAAGATAACCCTGAAGGAGCTGCAAAGCTCTACAGCGGAGATATATTGGAGTATCTGTTCATAGTACCACTTTAAGCCGTACACTCCACAGAACTGGGCTTTATGGAAGAGTGACCAGAAAAAAGCCATTGCTTAAAGAAAAAAATGAGCAAACACGTGTGAATGTCTCCCCAAACATATGGAAGAAGGTAGTCTAGTCAGATGAGAGTAAAATTGAGCATTTTGGACATCAAGGAAAATGCTATGTCTGGCACAAACCCAACACCTCTCATCACCCCGAGAAAACCATCCCTACAGTGAAGCATGGTGGTGGCAGCATCATGCTGTGGGGATGTTTTTCATTAGCAGGGACTGGGAAACTGGTCAGATTTGAAGGAATGATGGATGACACTAAATACAGGGAAATTCTTGAGGGGAACCTGTTTCTGTCTTCCAGAGAATTGAGACTGGGACAGAGGTTCACCTTCCAGCAGAATCTATGGTATGACTTAAAGATTGCTGTACACCAGCAGAACCCATAGAACTTGAAGGAGCTGAAGCAGTTTTGCCTTGAAGAATGGACAAAAATCCCAGTGACTAGATGTGCCAAGCGTATAGAGACATACTCCCAGAGACTTGCAGCTGTAATTGCTGCAAAAGGTGGCTCTACAAAGTATTGCCTTTGGGGTGGCGAATAGTTATGCACGCTCAAGTTTTTAGCTTTTGTCTTATTTCTTGTTTGTTTCACAAGAGAAAACATTTTGCATCTTCAAAGTGGTAGGCATGTTGTGTAAATCAAATTTTACAAACCCCCCAAAAATCTATTTTAATTCCAGGTTGTAAGGCAACAAAATAGGAAAAATGCCAAGGGGAGTGAATACTTTTGCAAGGCACTGTATCTATGTCACAGAAGTCAATCAAATATTTTATTTATCTTTCCTTAAAAAGTTGAGTCTATTACTACATTTTGCTTGTAAGCAGGAATCAGGAGGATAGAATTATGGTCAGATTTTCCAAATGGAGGGCGAGGGAGAGCTTTGTACGCGTCTCTATGTGTGGAGTAAAGGTGGTCTAGAGTTTTTTTTCCATCTGGTTGCACATTTAACATGCTGATAGAAATGAGATAAAACTGATTTAAGTTTCCCTGCATTACAGTCCTCTGCCACTAGGAGCGCCGCCTCTGGATGAGCATTTTCCTGTTTGCTTATGGCAGTAGACAGCTCATTGAGTGCGGTTTTAGTGCCAGCATCGGTCTGTGGTGGTATGTAGACAGCTATGAAAAGTACAGATCTCTACAGCTTATCATGAGATACTCTACCTCATGCGAGCAAAACCTTGAGACTTCCTTTGATATCGTGCACCAGCTGTTAACATATATGCATAGGCCCCCGTCCCGTGTCTTACCAGAGGCTGTTGTTCTATCCTGCCGATAGAGCAGGATAGAACATGTATGTTATTAATGTATGTATGTTATTAATGTCGTCGTTCAGCCACGACTCGGTGAAACATAAGATATTACAGTTTTTAATATCCTGTTGGTAAGATATACGTGCTTTCATTTATTTTCCAGTGATCGAACGTTAGCTAGCAGGACAGATGGCAAAGGCAGATTAGCCACTCGTTGCCTGATCCTCACAAGGCACCCTGATCTCTTTCTGCGAAATCTTTGTTTCCTTCTCGCGCAAACGACGGGAATGAGGGTCTGTTCGGGTGTTTTGGTAGTATATCCTTCCCGTCCGACTCATTAAAGAAAAACTCTTCGTCCAATTTGAGGTCAGTAATTGCTGTTCTGATGTCCAGAAGCTCTTTTCGGTCATAAGAGACGGTAGCAGCAACATTATGCACAAAACAAGTTACAAACTACGCGAAATAAACAAAACAGTTGGTTAAGAGCCGATAAGACGGCAGCCATCATAAAAACAAAAAAAGACTGTATTTTGTGTATACGGAGAACATTTATTAACTTACTTTAAGTAATATTTGGTTGTCCTTTCTGGCTTAATTGGGAGAGTTAATCTATTTTACTTCTTAACCACAAAATTAAATGTCAATTTGTTATTTTGATGTGTAGAGGCATCAAAGTTACTCTTTTAAGTATTTGCAGAATTTGGAATGGAAACATATATGAATGTGGCCCTATGTCTCAGTTTGGCAACCCTTTCAGCCCAATTATGTATTTTCTTTCCAACACAGCTATAAAACTACCTCTAGATCTGGCTCAGAACGCTTGTTTTCTCTACTTATTTTACTACTTAAAAGAGGACAGGTAAAAAATAGTCATGCACTCAAGTCATGCACTTGTGTGGATGGCTTTGGCTTACAACATATGCTTGTGTAGTGGACCATTGTGGTCTCAGATGAGTGGACAGCATTATGTGCTATGTAGACGTATCAGTATCGAAGCATGGATAAAATAAAAATTAAAGCCCCCCCCCCTAAAAAAAATGCCATATTAGAACATATGTGTTGTGATAATTGTGCTGTTTACTCTATAACCTGTTAGTTCATATGCCTTGACACCGTGATATATAGGCCAAAAGCTGAGACAATAAGAAGACACAGTAACAGAATAAATTCAACCACACCTTTGATTCATCAGAAAACCAGAGAGCAACATCTGTCCAATGGTGTCCACAAAGCATATTGAATGTAACAAACAGTTACATGACTTACAGCATGGCCAATCAAGTGAATGTTTCTGACATTTTCGGAAAAGCAACTATTGATTTAGAATACTGGTGTCACGTCCTGACCTTAGAAAGCTGTTATTTTCTATGGTAGAGTAGGTCGGGGCGTGACAGGTTTTTTTTCTAGTTTAGTTTTTATATGTTGTCATGTTCTAGTTTTGTATTTCTATGTTGGGTTTTGTTTGGGATGATCTCCAATTAGAGGCAGCTGGTCATCGTTGTCTCTAATTGGAGATCATACTTAAGTAGGTGTTTTTCCCACCTGGGTTTGTGGGAGATTGTCTTTGAGTTAGTGTATGTTTCACCTCTGCGTCACGGTTTGTTGTTTTGTTATTCAGTTTATTTATATGTATTGCATAGTTTCACAGTGAAAATAAAATGTGGAACGACACACACGCAGCACTTTGGTCCGCTCCTTCCTACGACCATCGTGACAACTGGAGAGTTACCGCAAGTCACAAAGAAAACAGGAGCTGCCTCCACTATTCCAGCACCATTTGAACTTCAACATTTCAACATCATCAAATCCTCTTTGATTAGTCTAAGACAGTGACAACTAAAAGATACCAAAAACAATTTAGTCTCTTCAACATAATCCCGGTAGAATCAGGAATTCCCCAGGACAGCTGTCTAAGCCCCTTACATTTTTCAATCTTTACTAACGACATGCCACTGGCTTGAGTAAAGCCACTGTGTCTATGTTTGTGGAAACTCAAAACTATACACGTTAGCTTTAACAGTAACTGAAATGACTGCAACACTTAACAAAGAGCTGCAGTTCATTTCTGAATGGGTGGCAAGGAATAAGTTAGTCCTAAATATTAAAAAAAATAAAAAGCCTTGTATTTGGGATAAACAATCACTAAACCCTAAACCTCAACTAAATCTTGTAGTAAATAATGTTGAAATTGAGCAAGTTGAGGTGACTAAACTGCTTGGAGTAACCCATGACTGGAAACTGTCATGGTCAAAACATATTGATACAACAGTAGCTAAGTTGGGGGGGAAGTCTGTCCATAATAAAGCGCTGTACTACGTTCTTAACTGCACTATCAACAAGGCAGGTCCTACAGGCTCTAGTTTTGTCGCACCTGGACTACTGTTCAGTAGTGTGGTCAGGTGCCACAAAGAGGAAAATGCAATTAGCATGGACACAGAGAGCAAACACTAATAATATGCACGTCAATCTCTCCTGGATCAAAGTGGAGGAGACATTGACTTCATCACTACTTGTATTTGTGAGAGGTATTGACATGTTGAAAGCACTGAGCTGTTTGTTTAAACGACTAGCACACAACTCAGACACCCATGCATATCCCACAAGACATGCCACCAGAGGTTTCTTCACAGTCCCCAAGTCCAGAACAGACTATGGGAGGTGCACAGTACTACATAGAGCCATGACTATGTGGAACACTATTCCACATCAGGTAACTGATGAAATCAGTAGAATGAGATTTTTTTTTTTAAATGGATAAAAACTCTCCTTAAGGAACAGTGGGGACTGTGAAGCAACACAAACATGGGCACAGACACATGCATACACACACATGATAACATACGAACTATACACACACACGTACACATGGATTTTGTGGGCCTGAGGGCACAGACTTTGTGTGAATTGTGAATTCTGCAATGAATGTATTGTAATGTTTTTAAAATTGTATAACTGCCCTAATGCTGCCTTGTCAGCAGCTAATGGGGATCCATAATAAACACAAATGCTGCGGACGGAAACAATATCATACTATTTTTTGACCAGACAGCATCAGATAGATGACCAACACATTCAGAGACAGAGGTGCGCTGTTTCGGTCGTTCTGAAGCTTTTTCCAGTGAGATACATTCAGCCTTTTTTTGGGGGGGGGGCCTGGCTGCCCTGGACAGGTTTCTAATGTTTCAGAGGCTATGAGATGAATTATGCCTACTCGAATTTCCCTACTTTCAGCATCATGAGCTGTCCATTTCTGTTTGATTGTGTCGTTGCTGCTGTTTCAACTTCCAGATCCACAATGTGAGTTACTTGAATCTGGCTTATTGTGATGTCATTAACTCTGAGAAATACATCATGGGGCAAGAAAAATAAATTATAGTAGTTGCAAGTTCTGGTCCTCCTTCTCATTTTCACGTTGTCCTTCATAAACTGACCAGAACACTAGGCCGAATAAGTAAAATAAAATTCAGAAGAAACATTTGACTCTCCTCCTGAACTGCCACCGTAGCCCTACACAGCACATTATTGGTTAGGCAGCATACAAAACAGGTTTGGATCAGTAAGAGCAGAGTAGGCCGGGGATCAGGGTAGGAATATCCATTGTAGTTTGTAATGCAGCCTAGTTTTATTTACTCCATCCCAGCAGCGCTCTTAGACATATAACTTTGCTCTGTGCTTCTCCCAGCATGCACTTTGTAGTCTATAGGCTAAGGATAATTTGATTGAGACCACACAAAATAGCCTATAGCCACACTTGATATTGCGAGCCCAGCGGAGAATCAGAGATGAGGGGTGTCATTGGGCCCATATTAACATATAGCCTAGTAAGCAACTCATTTAAAAACACTGAGAAATATTTCAATTTCAATAATTACAAATTACACGACCCTCCCTGGACTATATTACAAAAATACTAAACCCTTTACCAATTCTGTACATTTCGATCCATCCCTAAAGGTAACGTTAAACCAGCCATTTATTTGGGTGACCAGACCAAATTCACAAAGAAATGTGAGATTAGTCATTCTCATTGAAGTGTTAGATCTGTTCTATGTGTGCTATTTCTATGCTTCCCGTTCTTAACTTTTGTTTTTGCTTCTTTTACTTTCGGTTTGTACACCAGTTTCAAACAGCTGAAAATACAATATTTTTGGTTATTGAATATACATTTCACAGCAATGTAGACAATACAATTGTTCTCTACACAATGACTGCTTGTTTAATCACATTTATTTATTTAACTAGCCAAGTCAGTTAAAAACAAATTCTTATTTACAATGACGGCCTAGGAACAGTGGGTTAACTTCCTTGTTCAGTGGCAGAACAACAGTTTTTTATCTTATCAGCTCAAGGATTCGATCTAGCAACCTTTCGGTTACTGGCCCAACGCTCTAACCACTTGGCCACCCTGCTGCCCCTACACTCTAACCACTTGGCTATCTGCCGCCCGACATAAACTGAAATTTGGCGAAATATTCAAATTTTTGCAACCAGGAAATGGCGGAGCGATTTCTGCATATTGCACCTTTAAGAGTAAATTCTACAAAAAAAGTGTACTCCTCAGTAAAGTTTGTCCCCACAGCTCAGTGATGTCTGTAGTTTTCCCTAGATGGCATAGACCAGCAGGTGTCAGCAGAACCCAGAACCTGAAGTGAGTTAGATGGAGGGAACTGAAGAGACAACATACAACCACACAAACATACATGTTTTTCAAATAAACAAAGCTTGATGCTGCACTAGTAGAACAGATCGAGCAAGCCCCCATTCTCATCGACGGGGCTGTAGTGGAGCAGGTTGAGAGATCCAAGTTCCTTGGCGTCCACATCACCAACAAACTAACATGGTCCAAACACACCAAGACAGTCAGGAATAGGGCACGACAAAACATATTCCCCCTCAGGGGACTGAAAAAATTTGGCATGGGTCCTCAGATCCTCAAAAGATTTTACAGCTGCACCATCGAGAGCATCCTGACTGGTTGCATCACTGCCTGGTATGGCAACTGCTCGGCCTCCGACCGCAAGACACTACAGAGGGAAGTGCGTACGGCCCAGTACATCACCGGGGCCAAGCTTCCTGCCATTCAGGACCTCTATAACAGGCGGTGTCAGAGGAAGGCCCTAAAAATTGTCAAAGACTCCAGCCACCCTAGTCATAGACTGTTCTATCTGCTGCCGCACGGCAAGTAACAGCGGAGCGCCAAGTCTAGTAGGTCCAAGAGGCTTCTAAACAGCTTCTACTCCCAAGCCATAAGACTCCTGAACATCTAATCAAATGGCTACCCAGACTATTTGCAATGCCCCCCCCCCCACTCCCCTCTTCTAAGCTGATTTTACTCTCTGTTATTATCATCTATGCATAGTCACTTTAATAACTCTACCTACATGTACATATTACCTCAATTACTAACCGGTGCCCCCACACATTGACTCTGTACCGGTAACCCCTGTATATAGCCTCCACATTGACTCTGTACCGGTACCCCCTGTATATAGCCTCCACATTGACTCTGTACCGGTACCCCCTGTATATAGCCTCCACATTGACTCTGTACCGGTACCCCCTGTATATAGCCTCCACATTGACTCTGTACTGGTACCCCCTGTATAAAGCCTCCACATTGACTCTGTACTGGTACCCCTGTATATAGCCTCCACATTGACTCTGTACCGGTATCCCCTGTATATAGCCTCCACATTGACTCTGTACTGGTACCCCCTGTATATAGCCTCCACATTGACTCTGTACCGGTACTCCCTGTATATAGCCTCCACATTGACTCTGTACCGGTACTCCCTGTATATAGCCTCCACATTGACTCTGTACCGGTACTCCCTGTATATAGCCTCGCTATTGTTATTTGCTGCTGCTCTTTAATTATTTGTATTTTTTATCTCTTACTTTTTTTTGTGTGTATTTTCTTAAAACTGGTTAAGGGCTTGTAAGTAAGCATTTCACTGTAAGGTGAATTTCGACGCATGCGACAAATACATGATTTGAGTGAGAATGCAGACAGGGCTAATATAGCTCTAAAGCTTTTTAATCACAGCGTTATTTGTCATGGTAATTGCAGCTAAGCGCAGGGTTCAGAAACCTAATTGCATTTTCACATTTTCACTCCTAATCACATGGGAGACCTAGCTACTCATGAAGGAGCTCTTCAGGAAAATCATCTGATATTGTTTTTAATAATCTGTGAAAACCAAAAAGCTCCCTATTATAGCATTACCTATTATGCCTGATTCCCACTATAGGGTTTAACCCTTACCGTACTGTTCTGGCTCAGGTATATGGTGGAAGCCTAAACAGGTCAGCTCAGTACAGCTTCTCTCCGTCTCAGTACAGTCTCTGTCTGTAAAAACAGCCTTAGCAGGTACAGAACTTGTATTCTGTTTTTCAGTGTCCTCTCCTGTCCCAGACAGATGTTCCGCATATTCGTGATATCCATTATCTATAAATTTATCCAGGAGTTATGTCTCAAACATGTCTCTCCAGCGCCTAAATGAATCCCTGTCTGTCTGTCAACTTCCACACCTTGAGTTTTATTAGAGCTAATATCAGCCCTGGGTACATCCCAAATGGCACCCTATTCCCTACATAGTGCACTACTTTGCCCTAATATACATCCTTAATGGCACCCTATTCCCTAGATAGTGCACTACTTTACCCAAATATACATCCCTAATGGCACCCTACTGCATACATAGTGCACTACTTTACCTTAATATACATCTCTAATGGCACCCTATTCCCTACATAGTGCACTATAAAAGGAATATGGTGCTCTTTAGGACTCATAGGTGATGGGAAGAGACAGGTACATACCGTATCTACCTCAATCACCTCCTACCCATGTACATCGACTCAGCACTGGTACATCTGCACATCGAATCAGTACTGATACCTCTGCACATCGACTCAGTACTGGTACCTCTGCACATGGACTCAGTACTGGTACCTCTGCACATGGACTCAGCACTGGTACCCCTGTACATGGACTCAGTACTGGTACCTCTGCACATCGACTCAGTACTGATACCCCTGCACATGGACTCAGTACTGGTACCCCTGCACATGTTTCGACAGCAGCATAGCGTCAGTACTTTGATGCTTCTTCATCTCTTCCTAGTTATCTGGAGCCACACCTCTTCCTCCTGTGGTTATGTAAAGCCACACCCCTTCCTCCTGTGGTTATATAAAGCCACACCTCTTCCTCCTGTGGATATGTAAAGCCACACCCCTTCCTCCTGTGGTTATGTAAAGACACACCCCTTCCTCCTGTGGTTATGTAAAGCCACACCTCTTCCTCCTGTGGTTATGTAAAGCCACACCTCTTCCTCCTGTGGTTATGTAAAGCCACACGTCTTCCTCCTGTGGTTATGTAAAGACACACCCCTTCCTCCTGTGGTTATGTAAAGCCACACCTCTTCCTCCTGTGGTTATGTAAAGCCACACCTCTTCCTCCTGTGGTTATGTAAAGCCACACGTCTTCCTCCTGTGGTTATGTAAAGACACACCCCTTCCTCCTGTGGTTATGTAAAGCCACACCTCTTCCTCCTGTGGTTATGTAAAGCCACACCTCTTCCTCCTGTGGTTATGTAAAGACACACCTCTTCCTCCTGTGGTTATGTAAAGACACACCCCTTCCTCCTGTGGTTATGTAAAGCCACACCTCTTCCTCCTGTGGTTATGTAAAGACACACCCCTTCCTCCTGTGGTTATGTAAAGACACACCCCTTCCTCCTGTGGTTATGTAAAGCCACACCCCTTCCTCCTGTGGTTATGTAAAGCCACACCTCTTCCTCCTGTGGTTATGTAAAGCCACACCTCTTCCTCCTGTGGTTATCTAAAAAGCCACAGATAGCAAAAATGGACAGAAAGGTCCAGAGAGATGAAAGTATGGATAGATTTTTCTCTCCGTCTGTCTCTGATCCAGTGATTATGGATGGAGTAATACGTTCCTTCTCCTTTCCTCTCATGCCTGTCATCTCTGGCTTAGCTTTGCTCTTTAGATTCACTTATCTTCAGGCACCTGGGTTATCCCTCCCTCCCACCGTCCCACCGTCCCACTCTCCTCTCCTCTCCTCTCCTCTCCTCTCCTCTCCTCTCCTCTCCTCTCCTCTCCTCTCCTCTCCTCTCCTCTCCTCTCCTCTCCTTCTCCTTCTCCTTCTCCTTCTCCTTCTCCTTCCTCCTCTACACAATCAACCTCTTCTCTCTTTCAGTTAAACAAGGGAATTCCCATCCTCTCTTCCAAGCCCAGGAGTTGATGAAGCGTTTTTAGTTGTGGAGAAAAAGGTTTCGACTCATCTCTCTACAGACAACTTCACTCACAACACTGGTTTTTGAAGGAGTAACAGAGCCCATCCCTGTACGGCCGACCCGGAATTCGAACCCTTGTCCACAACAACACCACATCCATGGAGCTACAGTACTAACGTGAACATGTTTTTCTTAATTATTTAAAATGTTATTGTTAAAACCTTCTTTCTTCACTAACCCGACCCCCCCCCCCCTTTCATCTCGCTATCAAATAGGTTGTCTGTGTTGTTCTAACAGTGAGTGATACTGGGCACTAATCATTAACATGCAGAATAGCCTCGCATGTGTTTGATCAGCTGTGTGATGTTTACACGTCGCCAATAGTCCTTTTTTGTTGTTGTTGTGACAAACAGGACACACACACATGCGCACGCATGCTGGATGGAGGCGCGTACACACCTGTGGTGGAGATTGATATGGAACGATATTTATTCAGTTTGGATAAAGGGCCAGTGTTTGGTCGAACTATAGCTATGCAAATGTTCCGATCTTAAACGGATCTGTGTTCCTCTCAAATGACTACTACTATTACTAATATATATCTGGATAGGAGAAGGTGTGGTCAATAGCTTTCTACCTGGGATCAGACCGGCAGAGTCAATGCTGCGTAATACATTCTGCTGTCAAACTTTGTACACTTTCTAATCCAAAAATGTTTCCTGGATATGTGTGCTTCAGAAGTTCAACATTCAACTTTTTTACTACTATTTCTGTCAAAGTCTACACGGCACAATTTGATACATACTTTGGATATACTGTATGCACACAGAACGAACTGCTTCAAAAAAAAAAAGCAAACGCAGCGAAGCCATTAGAAATGAATGTACTTCTGGTGTACCAACGACGCAATGATGCTGTCGATGTGATCGAGACGTTACCTCAACAACGTCAACAGGCAGAGTATTGAATACTGATAATAGTGTACTAATAATGTTTGTCATAGCAAGGATGCGTAAACTCACCGTTGTTTAATCTCAGTGACAAGTCTTTTCTTTAGTGGTCGTTGTTTACAGGAAGTCTTTTATTAACAACTGGTAAGTGTCCAACTCATTTCTCTGATCTTTAATAGCTATTTCACTGCTGAGGATTACCAAATCAAATCAAATTCTATTACATTTACATTTTAGTCATTTAGCAGACGCTCTTATCCAGAGCAACTCACAGTAGTGAATGTGTACATTTCATACAATTTCATACATATCATACATTTTTTTTCTGTGCTGGCCCCCCGTGGGAATCGAACCCACAACCCTGGTGTTGCAAACACCATGCTCTACCAACTGAGCTACAGGGAAGGCTATTAGTCAAATGCGCCGAATACAACAGGCGTAGACCATACAGTGAAATGCTTACTTACGAGCCCCTAAATGACAGTGCAGTTTCAAAAAATACGGATAAGAATAATAGATGAAAGTAACAAGTAATTAAAGAGGAGCAGTAAAAAAATAACAATATATACAGGGAGGTGCCGGTACCGAGTCAATGTGCGGGGGCACCGGTTAGTTGAGGTAATATGTACATGTATGTAGAGTTATTAAAGTGACTATGCATAAATGATAACAGAGAGTAGCAGCGGTGTAAAGAGGGGGGGGGGGGGGGCAACAAGAATAGTCTGGGTAGCCATTTGACTAGATGTTCAGGAGTCTTATGGCTTGGGGGTAGAAGCTGTTTAGAAGCCTCTTGGACCTAGACTTTACGCTCCAGCTGTTTAGAAGCCTCTTGGACCTAGACTTGGCACTCCAGCAGTTAAGAAGCCTCTTGGACCTAGACTTGGCGCTCGAGCTGTTTAAAAGCCTCTTGGACCTAGACTTGGCGCTCCAGCTGTTTAGAAGCCTCATGGGCCTCGACTTGGTGCTCCAGCTGTTTAGAAGCCTCATGGGCCTCGACTTGGCGCTCCAGCTGTTAAGAAGCCTCTTGGACCTAGACTTGGCGCTCCAGCTGTTTAGAAGCCTCTTGGACCAAGACTTGGCGCTCCAGCTGTTACTACAGTGATTCCCTTCTGTCTTACAGTGACCGTCTGTATTCCAACCCCGTCCTCTTGTGGCCACGACTGTGTTAGCCCACTTGAGCTAAAGCTGAAGCATTTTTACTGTTACACCGGAATTAAAAAAAACATATTGTTTCTGTCTTACCCACTCACTCCACATTATTCCTTTATTTAACTAGGCAAGTCACTTAAGAACAAACTCTTATTTACAGTGGGTTAACTGCCTTGTTCAGGGGCAGAACAACAGATTTTTATTTGGTCAACTTGGGGATTTAATCTAGCAACCTTTTGGTTATTAGCCCAATGCTCTAACCACTAGGCTACCTGCCACCTAACACCCTGTGACTCATATCACCACTGGTACTTGATCTGTGCTCAGGATAGCATGGCTATTTACTGCCCTGCTGCCAAACCTAACGTCCCAGGATAGCATGGCTATTTACTGCCCTGCTGCCAAACCTAACGTCCCAGGATAGCATGGCTATTTACTGCCCTGCTGCCAACCTAACGCCCCAGGATAGCATGGCTATCTACTGCCCTGCTGCCAAACCTAATGCCCCAGGATAGCATGGCAAACCTAACACCCCAGGACAGCATGGCTATCTACTGCCCTGCTGCCAAACCTAATCCCTATGTAGTGCACAACTTCCGGCCCTAAAAAGGGCATGTTGTGCCATTTGGGACGCTGACACAGATCCCTCTTCCTAAGCACCACTAGGCATTTGTCTGATTGAGTATTGACAGCATTCTGCCTGACCTCTCAGCTCCAGCTCATGATTGACCTGCTGTCTGTTAAGGTAGAGAGCTATATTTACAGTAAATATCTCCCAGCCAAGATGGACACCTTTTACTACAAGGTCAAATACTCTGGACATTTTGAGCTTTGTAAATTCCTTTCAGACTCACTGAAGGACAAGATGATGAATGCCTTAATGAATGAATCTGTAAATACTTTCAATAAGCTAGTTGTTGTTTTGTTTGATTATATGTAATGTAGTGCTTAAGCTATCAGCAAATATTGCTTCATGTAATAACATGAAATGCCTACATGTGTAATGGAGGTCATTCAGTAAACGATGCTCAAGTGATGAGTGACATTACCTGAGACCGGAATACTTGCATTACCTCCCCAAACCTATTTCTACGCTTTAGCTCAGCAGCCTAACACAGTAATTGGGCACACAAGATATACAGTGTTGAATCCAGTCAGCCTCACAGCTGGCAAAGTACATTATATCCTTACAGGATGACCTGTAGAAGTTATACCAGAAAGTTGAGGTTAGAATCCAGTCTTCTATAGGGTAGAGAAGGTTGTCAACAGCCAACCAATGATTTGGTTGGGTCTAATTGTGTTGTTGTCCTTGGGCTCTGTGGGGTCTGTTTGTGTTAGTGAACAGAGCCCCAGGACCAGCTTGCTTAGGGGACTCTTCTCCAGGTTCATCTCTCTGTATGTGATGGATTTGTTACTGAAGGTTTGGGAATCACTTCCTTTTAGGTGGTTATAGAATTTAACGTCTCTCTTCTGGATTTTGATAATCAGCAGGTATCAGCCTAATTCTGCTCTGCATGCATTATTTGGTGTTTTACATTGTGCACAGAGGATGTTTTTGCAGAATTCTGCATGCAGAGTCTCAGTTTGGTGTTTGTCCTATTTTGTCAATTCTTGGTTGGTGAGCGGACCCCAGACCTCACAACCATGACAGCAATGGGTTCCATATCTGACTCAAGTATTTTTAGCCAGATCCTAATTGAGATGTCAAATTTTATGTTCATTTTGATGGCATAGAAGGCCCTTTTGGACTTGTCTCTCAGATCGTCCACAGCTTTGTGGAAGTTACCTGTGGTGCTGATGTTTAGGCCAAGGTATGTATCGTTTTTTGTGTTCTCTAGGCCAACGGTGTCTAGATGGAATTTGTATTTGTGGTTCTGGCAACTGGACATTTTTTGTCTTAATGAGATTTACTGTCAGAGCCCAGGTTGGACATAATCTGTGCAGAAGATCTAGGTGCTGCTGTAGGCCCTCCTTGGTTGGGGACAGAAGCACCAGATCATCAGCAAACAGTAGACATTTGACTTGAGATTCTAGTGGGGTGAGGCCGGCTGCTGAAGACTGATCTAGTGCCCTCACCAATTCATTGATATATATGTTGAAGAGGGTGGGGTTCAAGCTACATCCCTGTCTCAACCCACGGTGTTTACTGCCAATTTTTTTTTTGTTATTTGTGTACATAATAAAATAAATGTCGTACGTCGCCCCCCCCCCCCACACAACACTGCTTTCCATCAGTTTGTATAGCAGACCCTCATGCCAAATTGAGTCAAAAGCTTTTTTGAAAATCAACAAACCATGAAAAGACTGTGCTTTTGTTTTGTTTGTGCATCAATAAGGGTGTGCAGTGTGTATATGTGGCCTGTTGTATGGGGTTTTGGTAAAAAGACAATTTGACATTTGCTCAGGATATTTTTTTTTGCACTGAGGAAGTGTTGGAGTCTGCTGTTGACGATACCGCAGAGGATTTTCCAGAGGTTGCTGTTAACGAGGATTCCACGTTAGTTACTGGGGTCAAATTTGTTTCCACTTTTTTTGTGGATTGAGGAGATCAGACCTTGGGGGAAGATGCCAGAGCTGAGGATGATGTTAAAGGGATCCTGTAAGTCTAATGTTTACATAGGGAATTGTTTTAAGATGGTCAGAACCCTGTAGGTCTTTAGACTCATATTTAGTCACTATGATTATGGAACCTTTTTATACCCTATTTGGCACAGTACTGAGTTACTTTCTGACGTCGTAGAGCAAAACAAGTGAGTGCTAAATATTTGTGAAAGTCGATATTATTAGTTTGTAGCTCAATTGGTTCGGTCTGAACAGTCAGTTTTGTGAGAAGACATCCTTCGAAATGAGGACGTCGGCATCTGAATGTTCAGACGGCTGCCGTAACCCCTGTGGATGTTGTAGAGCAAAACAAATGACGCTGTTGCGTTCGTGAGAGTCTATCGATGATGGAGTCATATGAGTGTGCAAACGGTTTGGTTTTACAGATGATTTCGTGGTGATTTTCTAGTCCGGATCCCCTCTTGTAGAAACAACAAAACTTTTACAAGCCCCATGTTATGGAATAGTTGCAAACTTTATAACAGTGGAAAGAGGGGATTGATCTGCAGCCACTACAACACATGGCAAGTCTCTTGTATAAACACACAAGGAGTTATTCAATATAAAAATGTCACGTGTGACGCACCGGCACGTCCATCAACTTTAGTCAATTTGAATTTGTGGTCTATATTTTATCATTTCATTTAGTATACGTCAACACGACAGGTTTGTATTTTGTACTGTAGCTCATCTAGTGTAATTGGAGAATCCAGTGTGTTCCGGTAGTCTTTAATAGCCGATTCCATTCATCTCTCTCTCACTCGCTCACTCTCTCTTTTTTCTCTCTGTCTCTCTCTTTCCTCTCTGATGTCCTCTTGGATTATATGTTCTGAGGGGAGAGGTTCCAAGGGATAGCCCGGGGCTAGAGAAGACAACCCGTTGAACTGTATCTTTGACCGATTCAAGGGCACCTGGACTTTGAGATTCTTCAGAGTAGACATAGTCTGACAATGTACTGTATAATGATGTAGTGAAGTGCAGTGTACAGTATGCAGACACAGGTGTGTCTTTCACCCCCCGCCCCCCCGCAGCCACACACACACACACACACACACACACACACACACAACACACACACACGCATTCCTATATACAACAATAAAGGGATGTGTGTTTGTGTGTGTGTGTTTGTACTGTATGTGTTCGAGAACAAATATTACACATATTCAACTTTGAATATGTTTTTATTAAATTCTCATGAAGTTCCTCTACAACAGCTATTCCCAAACACCAACTAAAAATGTGATTCACATAAAAAAAACGGTCTAATTTATATTTTTCAACGGGGCTATACATTTGGGTGAGTTGTGTTTTTCTTGCCTGAATAGCCTCATTTCACTGACAAAAAATTATATTAAACCATCTAGTGTTCAGCTAAATAACAACACAATGTCAAATACAGGTAGCCTAGTCAAATAATTAACATCCAATCACATTAACCTTTACTCTCTTGCGGAAATTTCACTAACGGTCCATATGTAGCCAAACGTAGCTGCTGCTTATGTTGGTATCTGTACTGATGGAGCAAAAGCCATGACAAGGAGACATAGTAGAGTGGTAACGCGAATGCAAGCAGTTGCTCCCGACCCCACTTCGATACACTGCAGCATCCACCGAGAGGCTCTTGCTGCCAAGGGAATGCCTGAAAGCTTGAAAGACGTTTTGGACACTACAGTGAAAATGCTTTTACAACATACAGAAGTGAGCTGGTTATCAACGGGCAAAATATTGATACGTTTTAAAAAAAATTGAGAGACAAACTTAAAGTTTTCTTTACTGACCATAATTTTCACTTGTCTGACCGCATGCACGATGGCGAGTTTCTCATACATCTGTGTGATGTTTGTTTTCACCTGAATGATCTGAATCTAGGATTATTAAAGGGAACTCTCCACAACTATATTCAATATGCGGGACAGAATTTAGGCTATGATTAAGAAGTTGGAGCTCTTCTCTGTCTGCATTAATTAATAAGGACAACACACAGGTCTTTCCATCATTGTATGATTGTTTGTGTGCAAATGAACTCAAGCTTACGGACATGAGTGAGTTGGGTGTGCAATTACGTAAGTACTTTCCTGAATCGGATGACACAAACAATTGATTTCGTTATCCCTTTCATGCTCTACTTCCAGTCCACTTATTGATATCTGAACAGGAGAGCCTCATCGAAATTGCAAGAAGCGATTCTGTGAAAATTTAATTTAATCAAAAGCCACTGCCAGATTCCAGGATTGGGCTGCACTCAGAGTTTCCTGCCTTGGCAAATTGTGCTGTTAAGACACTGATGCCCTTTGCAACCACGTACCTATGTGAGAGTGGATTCTCGGCCCTCACTAGCATGAGAACTAAATACAGGCACAGACTGTGTGTGGAAAATGATTTACATTTTAGTAAGACTGAGACTCTCTCCAATACAACCCAACATTGCAGAGTAATGTGCATCCTTTCAAGCACACCCTTCTCATTAACCTATGGTGAGTTATTCACAATTTTCAATGAACAAATAAGGTTTTATATGTAAGATGGTTAAATAAAGAGCAAAATGATTGATTATTATTATATTATTATTTGTGCCCTGGACCTATAAGAGTTCTTTGTCACTTCCCACATTCTTATGTTTTTAATAAATGTATTGTATAGTGTGTGTGTGGCAGGCTTACAATGATGGCAAAAAAAACTATATTTGAGAGCACGCTGACCTTGTGCTAGAGGGGGTACAGCTGGAGGTTGAATGTTTGAAAAGTTTGGGAACCACTGTTCTACAACTACCTCTTGAATAACATACTTCAAATGTAAATCACTACCTCGCAATCATTAGAACCCTTACCTTAATTCTGTCTAAATTCCCACAGTTTTTAGTCGCTGTATTTTCAATCTCCATTCTATTTTACTTGTTCTCTTCTTCAATTTTGTGACAAGGACAATAGCAGATGAAACTTTAAAAGCCGTCTACCCTTCACCTATCTCACTTCATTAAGTCAGGAATCCTATTTGATTCTGCAATGCCTCCTTACCCGTCCAACATTTCCTCATCTCCCACCCCTTCTAATGTGACTATCCCTGATGCTCCTCCATCTATTTCCCCTGCCCCACTACAAAGTTACTCCCTGCAGGCGGTCACTGAGTCAGAGGTGCTAAAGGAGCTCTTTAAACTTGACATGACCCTAAAAAACATATTGTCAGATGGTTTAGTCCCTCTTTAAAATTAAGGTTGCTTCCCCTATCATCGTCAAGCCTGTCTCTCCTCTCTGGGGAGGTTCCCATTGCTTGGAAGGCAGCCAAAGGTCATCCTTTATTTACAGGGGGAGATCAAGTTGATCCTAACTGGTATAGGCCAATTTCTATTTTTCCCTGTTTATCAAAAGTGTTAGAAAACTTGTCAATAATCAGCTGACTGGCTTTCTTGACATCTATAGTATTCTCTCGGGTAAGCAATCTGGTGTCCGGTCAGGTTATGGATGTGTCACTGCAACCTTAAAGGTCCTAAATGATGTCACCATTGCCCTTCATTCTAAGCAATGTTGTGCTGCTATTTTTATTTACTTGGCCAAAGCTTTTGATACGGTAAACAATTCCATTCTTGTGGGCCGGCTAAGGAGTATTGGTGTCTCTGAGGGGGTCTTTGGCCTGGTTTGCTAACTACCTCTCTCAAAGAGTGCAGTGTGTAAAGTCAGAACATCTGCTGTCTCAGCCACTGCCTGTCACCAAGGGAGTACCCCAAGGCTCGATCCTAGGCCCCACGCTCTTCTCAATTTACATCAACAACAGTGCTCAATCAGTAGGAAGCTCTGTCATCCATTTGTATGCAGATTATATAGTCTTACACTTAGCTGGCCACTCCCCAGATTTTGTGTTAAACGCTCTACAACAAATCCTTCTTAGTGTTCCACAAGCTATCTCTGCCCTTAACCTTGATCTGAACACCTCCAAAACAAAGGTCATGTGGTTTGGTAAGAAGGCTGCCCCTCTTCCCACAGGCGCTATTACTACTTCTGAGGGTTTAGAGCTTGAGGTAGTCACCTCATACAAGTACTTGGGAGTATGGCTAGATGGTACACTGTCCTTCTCTCAGCACATATCAAAGCTGCAGGCTAAAGTTAAATCTAGACTTGGTTTCCTCTATCATAATCGCTCCTCTTTCACCCCAGCTGGCAAACAAACCCTGATTCAGATGACCATCCTACCCATGCTAGACTACGGAGATGTAATTTAAGAGTGCTCTCAAGCGGCTAGCTGTTCTTTACCATTCGGCCATCAGATTTGCTACCAATGCTCCTTATTGGACACATCACTGCAATCTATACTATTCTGTAAGCTGGTCATCTCTGTATACCTGTCGCAAGACCCACTGGTTGATGCTTATTTATGAAACACTCAAATAAGAATTTGTTCTTAACTGACTTGCCTAGTTAAATAAAGATTCAATAAATTATTAAAAATAAAATTAGGCCTCACTCCCCCTATCTGAGATACCTACTGCAGCCCTCATCCTCCACATACAACACTGTTCTGCCAGTCACATTCTGTTAAAGGTCCCCAAAGCGCACACATCCCTGGGTCACTCCTCTATTTAGTTTGCTGCAGCTAGCGACTGGAACGAGCTGCAACAAACACTCAAACTGGACCGTTTTATCTCCATCTCTTCATTCAAAGACTCAATCATGGACACTCTTACTGACAGTTGTGGCAGTTTTGTGTGATGTATTGTTGTCTCTACCTTGCCCTGCTCATGCCTGTGCCCAATAATGTTTGTTCCATGTTTTATGCTGCTACCATCTTTTTCTGCAGCCATGTTGTGTTGCTACCATGTTGTTGCCATGTTGTGTTGCTACTATCCTGTGTTTTCATGTGTTGCTGCCATGCTATGTTGGTATTCTAGGTCTCTCTTTAGCGTTGTGGTGTCGTGATGTCTGTTTTGTCCTATATTTTTAATTTGCATTTTTTTAATCACTGCCCCGTCCCCGCAGGAGGCCTTTTTCTTTTTGGTAGGCCGTCATTGTAAATAAGAATTTGTTCTTAATTGACTTTCCTCATCAAATAATGGTTAAATTAAAAATAAACATTGACTCGGGACTGTTACTCCTTCTATATAGCCTCATTATTGTTATTTTATTGTGTTACTATTTTCTTTTTTTATTGCAAATTTGTCTTACTTTTTAACTCTGAATTGCTAGTAAATACCTGTCTATTTGTTGAACAATCACAATGATTAATAATTTAGTCATATCACAGGTTATCTATTTACTTATGGCCCTGCCTACACCGAACAACTTGTTTTTTTAAATTATATGAGCAAAATATATTCCACTTTATATGGAACGGCGAGCCAGACAAAATTCAACGGGCCTATTTATATAATGAATATGAATTTGGAGGGCAAAAACTATTAAATATTAAAGTATTGAACATCTTACTCAAGGCTTCAGTCATACAAATGTTATACTTAAATTCAAACTGGTTCTTCAGCAGATTAGTAAGAATGGCTCACCACGTTTGTAAAAATTGCATTTTTCTCTTTATCCACATTACAATCTCTCACTTTTGGTTATTTAAAAATTAAATAATCTCTAAAATATTGTTATTTTTAAAACAAGCCATAGAAAGCTGGATGCAATTTCATTTTCATCAGCCAGAAAAGACAGAACAAATATTACAAAATTATTATTATATATATTTTTTAAAGGCCTAACTTTTGTTAATGATATCATAAATGGGACTGGTGGAGATATATCACACATAGAGCTAACAAAAATATATGGAAATGCCTGCTCTTTCCAAAATTACAACAAACTGATTGCAGCATTACCTCATAAATGGAGGAGGCAAGTTGATGGGGGAGAAGGTAAAATTGATTTAATCATATTTTTTTTATGAATTAAAAAGTACACAAGTTCCATTTAAGGACCAACAAATGTACAGATGCACCATACAGGCTGAAAAATAGTTGAGAAGAGATTTTTGATGTGCCTATTCTGTAAACCATGTGCCTGATTCAAAACGTTGAGTTTTTAAATTTAAATAATTTTACAAAATTATTGCACCCAATAGAATGTTATATATGGGGGATACAATCATCCCAGCTCTGTAGATTTTGCTGCGAAGAGACAGAATCATTTGATCACTTGTTTTGGTACGACCCATATGTAGCTTGTTTTTGGTCGCAGGTTCAGGAATGGCTGAAAATGTTCAACATTTACTTGAAAAAAACTCTGCAAATAGTACTGCTGGGTGATTTTAAAAGCCACAGTCAATCAATCAATACTATAATAATACTCTTAGTAAAAATCTTCATTTTTTATTCAGAATACTTAGAAACTATGAGAATAGAAAGGTTTAGAATGTTTGTGAAACATCACAGCACAGCTGAAAAATCAAAACTGGATGGTTTTCAGAGATAGATGGGAGGAATTGAGCGTAACTGAAGGATGGGACTAAAGGAAAAGAGGCAAAGGTAAAATGTGATCGATTGGCTCGATTAGGCCTTATGTAGCAACATTTGAAATCGTGCTTTTTTTTACATTAAGGTAGAGAAATGGTATATCATACACTACAGTTGAGGAACAATGGTAAAGTTCATTCTGCTTTTTTAAAAATGTTCCTTGAATATTTTGGTAAACCTACTGCAGAGCTCTTCTTTGTCTGCACCCACTCAGCATCATTCACACCCTTTTAAGCCTTAGCCCCACCCATCTCGTTAAGGATTTGCATGTAAGGTCATGTACTAAAAAAACAAAGATTTCAAGACTGAAGGCTGGTTTATACTACGTCTATCGACAGTTGTTGCAGTGACATCATGAACATTCTATTGTCGTCCGACATCAAACTTGTCGTTGACGTTATGAACAAGTATGAAGACATAAACTACAGGCTGCATGACATCAGCAGCCTGGTGATCCAAAATAGCATAACTAGTATTTTTTAGCACCAATAAACCCACCCGCCTAAAAATAAATTGATTATATGTCATTCTAGCAAACTAGGCAACTAAAGCAGCTTTCTAAACAATGTTTTGGTTAATTTCTAAATTGTTAGCTAGCTAGCTAATGTTAAGTTAGCTGGCTAGCTAGTTCAAATAATGACCATATCACATAGCTGACAACGTCTTGACTTTAGCTCATTTGTCTTCATTATTACAGGAAAATAAAGTCACAACAAGATCATTAATGGCGAGCCAATTAAAGAAAATAACTTACGGTGTGACAAAATAGAAGCAGGGCATTTTAGAACTTGGACACTGTCTCATTGGCCTAACTTTATACCCTAATTTGAATTTGACTGGTGCAGGTTATGTTCTTCCCTTTACCGTCTCTGGTAAACACATACTATATAGAAGAAATCAAAGTTTTATTGTCACGTACACAGGATACAGAAGGTGTAGTGAAATGGTTACTTGCATAGTGGAGTATTTTGTTTAGCTAGCTAGCTAAACAATGAACCATAATCCCAACTCTTAACGTTACTACCCTGCATGAATCTGCAGGTAGCTAACCAACCAGGTTCAATGTTAGCTAGCTAGCTAACATTAGACTATAACTAGCCATGCAAACGGCTCTGATATACGAATAATATTACCACACATATCATACACGTGAAGTTAGCTAGCTAACTTTAGCTAGCTAGCTAACAGTACGCTTTAACTTGAATTGAAAATGACTTTCTGACAAAATTAGAAAAGTCATAATGTCTAAAAATGTAGCTAGCTAGACTATCTTACCTGTATACAGCCCATCCATTATCTCAGTCAATCATAGCTAGCGGGAAGGTTCCTGCCTTTTTCCGTGGCTAAACCAACTACGCTCGTGATTTAACTTTTTTTTCTTTCTTCGTATTTACAGATGACATACACATTTGATGACAATCACATGGCTAGCTAGCTGGCTACAGTAGGTTCTACCATTTCACAATAGCCTAGAATTACTAGTTATTACTTCTAAACAAAATACCTGTTTGGGTGGATTCTTGTTGTTTGGTCTGGTGTTTGAACAGTCGCTGAGATTATATTTGGTTTTCTATGCAAAATAAGCTACTTTAATGAATAGCCTATATAGCCTATAGACCAGCTCACAGAACCAAGAAACAACACTACCCCCATGGCTGCGGAAGGAGCGTCTCAGTTTTCAGGTAGTGCACAAGTACGATGAATACCGGACCTTATTACAAGGGTACATTTGTCCAATTTTTCTCCCCGATTTCGTGATATCAAATTGATAGTAGTTACAGTCTTGTGCCATCGCTACAACTCCCGTACGGACTCAGGAGAGGTGAAGGTTGAGAGCAATGTGTCCTCTGAAACACGACCCTGTCAAGCCACAATTTTATTCTCATATTTAAAATATGTGTAACGGGAGCCTGTAATATACATTTCAAATATACATACATAATTGCATGTTCTAATCTTACAATAGCATGTTCTATAATATGTTTGAAATAAAACTGGACTTTCTTTACTACAAGACACTGCATATATCCATGACATCCTCACTACTGTATCATTACGGACATATCCAAGTGCGTAAGTATCCAATCATCCATCTTCTCCACAGTGACATCACAATAATGATCTATTTTAAATAGAGATTTTTTTTAAAGCTACAGTCGAAGTACGAAAGTGGTGATGGAGGAGAAAACTCATTTTAGACGGCTGCTCTATACATATTTAATCTCTATGTGTCACGTAAAGGCAGCAGTGAGGGGTCAGCAGTACACAACCACAGGATGGAAGCTCTTTACCTGGCTGTAGTGGTCTGTAGTGTTTTATATGAGAAGGCAGATCTACAGTGTTTTATATCTGAAGGCCGGTCTGCAGTGTTTTATATCAGAAGGCAGGTCTGCAGTGTTGTATATGAGAAGGCAGGTCTACAGTGTTTTACATTGTCAGAAGGCAGGTCTACAGTGTTTTACATTGTCATAAGGCAGGTCTACAGTGTTGTATATGAGAAGGCAGGTTTACAGTGTTTTATATCAGAAGGCAGGTCTACAGTGTTTTATATCAGAAGGCAGGTCTACAGTGTTTTACATCTGAAAGCAGGTCTACAGTGTTTTACATCAGAAGGCAGGTCTGCAGTGTTTTATATCAGAAGGCAGGTCTACAGTGTTGTATATGAGAAGGCAGGTCTACAGTGTTTTACATTGTCAGAAGGCAGGTCTACAGTGTTTTACATTGTCATAAGGCAGGTCTACAGTGTTGTATATGAGAAGGCAGGTTTACAGTGTTTTATATCAGAAGGCAGGTCTACAGTGTTGTATATGAGAAGGCAGGTCTGCAGTGTTTTATATCAGAAGGCAGGTCTACAGTGTTTTATATCAGAAGGCAGGTCTACAGTGTTTTACATTGTCAGAAGGCAGGTCTACAGTGTTTTACATTGTCAGTAGGCAGGTCTACAGTGTTTTACATTGTCAGAATGCAGGTCTACAGTGTTTTAGACCCAGGTGTGAAAGTAGATGTAATGTCTATGGGACACCAAAAATAGCACACTGAGTTTAATTTAAATTTTTTGTACCTTATGATGTAATCATAGAATTCTATACAGTTTAGAATGCCTATTCATTTCGTATATGGTCTCTGTGAGTAAATATATATCATAGCAGTTTTAACATGCAATACCTTTTGACATATGCGACTTTTTGGTTTGGGGAAATTCTTATTTTATTTTAATAATAAAGCATTCAATGCATCCTCGCATTTGTAGACTTATGTGAAATAGCCTAATATTCCTAATGTGATGATTAGACTGGATAGTCATAATTTAGGCTAATAATAAAATTCAATCACTGTTACAACTGTCAGTTAGAAGCAAAGACCCAGGCAGGCATATCGCAATATTTAAAAATACAATCATCTATTTGGTATTTGTCTTGCACGCTGCCCAAACTGCGGACCCTTCTGACTGTAGGCTATGTCATTTAAAACAATCCACAGCTTTGATCCCCTGTGGCCAAATCATGCTTTCTGGTGTAGTAGCCTATTTTGAATGATGTTATGTATTTCTGTATAAGCTAATTAGGGCTATAGAATTTTGGCTTCCCCTTAGACTTATGGACGCGCCACATATGCTTTTTTTTATGTGGCATAAACACAACCAGTCATGATGTTTTCATCTGATTGTCAAACAATCACTTATCAAAGGCGCTAGTGTAGGCTACCCACACACATTTGTCCACCCCTACAGTATTGTAATGACATTCTGTGATTGTCATTAGGCCCACACTTTTAGACTGAATTGATGCCTCCACTGTTGTCCGTGCGCACCCGCGGTATTGGCCACTCATCTCCACCCGTATCCGCCCGTGTCTCGCTACTTCTCCAGGCACCTCTCCGCCTCCACAAAAAGTAAGTGTTCTTGTCGAACCAGCTCACAATTTGGAGCGTATATCACTCGGTTTCAAGTCAATTCCCAAATGTTTCATGTGGCTGACATGCATTAACGTTGTAATAGCCTATAGTTAATGTTGGGGAGGGGGGCATTTTGTGATAGGCTCACGTTTTACCGGTATACCTTACCCCCACACCCTCTTGTGCCTGCTAGGCTCAAAATAACAGCAGTGTTTATCCCTGTTGATGCTGATATTGATCGTGATGTCTCCAGGCCTGTTAGCCAAAAGAAGGGGCCGGTAAATTAATCAGAAAATCTATTATGTTGTCGATTGGCTGTTCTGGGTTTGAGAATGGATGGCAATCTACTGACTCAGGCAATAGTTTTGACCAGGGCCTATAGGGATCTGGTCAATGCAATACACTATATAGGGCATAGGGTTCCATTTGGGAGATAGCCACTTGCTACTGACCCAAAATCCACTTCTGCCACAGCCACAATTTACTGAGTAATCTCACACTGTGTTATGACTGGAGGAGTAAAAACAACTGTCTATGTTCAGGATATTATGCTATATGGAGCCAACATGCACTATTTTGAAAACATGGTTATAACATCTACAGAAAAGACAGAAATGCCAATGGTGAAAGGTGTTGCTGTCACGTCCTGACCAGTAAAAGGAGTTATTTGTAATTGTAGTTTGGTCTGTTAAATACTGTTGAAGTAATATGGCTACAAGTTCATCTGCCTCACCTAAAGCCCATTCTTGTGGGAAGCTGCTATAGACCAAGGGCTAACAGTCAGTATCTGGATAACGTGTAAAATGCTTGATAATATATGTGAGAGGTATATTTTCTGGGTGATTTAAAGATTGACTGGCTTTCATAATATAGCCCACTAGAAAGTGTGTACCCTCAGGCCTGTAGGGAAGCAAAAGTAATTTCGCTACCCCAAAAAGTAAAGCCCCCTCTACTGGCTTAAATAGCCGACCAATCAGCCTGTTACCAACCCTTAGTAAACGTTTGTAAAAAATGGTGTTTGACCAGATACAATGCTATTTTACTGGAAACAAATTGACAACAGACTTTCAGCACACTTATAGGGAAGGATATTCAACAAGCACAGCACTTACACAAATGACTGATGATTGGCTGAGAAAAAATTATGATAAACTGTTTTGCTAGACTTCAGTGTGGCTTTGGACATTATCGATCAAGTCTGCTGATGGAAAAACGTATGTGTTATGCCTTTACACCCCCTGCTATATTGTGGATATAGAGTTACCTGTCTAACATAACACAGAGGGTATTCTTTAATGGAAGCCTCTCCAACATTATCCAGGAAGAATCAGGAATTCCCCAGGGCAGCTGTCTATGCCCCTTACTTTTTTCAATCTTTACTAATGACATGCCACTGGCTTTGAGTAAATGCTAGTGTGTCTATGTATGCGGATGACTCAACACTATACAGCTACTACACTTAACAAAGAACTGCAGTTAGTTTCATAATGGGTGGCAAGGAATAAGTTAGTCCTAAATATGTCAAAAACTAAAAGCATTGTATTTGGGACAAATCCTTCACTAAACCCTGAACCTCAACTAAATATTGTAATAAATAATGTGAAAATTGAGCAACCCTAACCCTAAACTTCTTGGAGTAACCTTGGATTGTAAACATGTTGATACAACAGTAGCTAAGATGGGGAGAGGTCTGTCCATAATAAAGTGTTGCTCTGCCTTTTTAACAACACTATCAACAAGACAGGTCCTACAGGCTCTAGTTTTGTCACACCTGGACTAGTGTTCAGTCGTGAGGTCAAGTGCCACAAAGAGGGACTTAGGAAAATGACATGTGGCTTAGAACAGGGCAGCATGGCTGGCCCTTAAATGTACTGTACACTGAGAGCTAACATTAACAATATGCATGTAAATCTCTCATGGCTCAAAGTGGAGGAGAGATTGACTTGCTGCTGCCTTGGCTAATAAATACAAAGTTTGTGGTCATTTAGAAATGTCCTTGTTTTTGAAAGAAAAGCACATTATTTGTCCATTAAAATAACATCAAGTTCTTTGTTTCTGGCCATTTTGAGCCTGTAATCAAACCCACAAATGCTGAAGCTCCAGATACTCAACTAGTCTAAAGAAGGCCCGTTTTATTGATTCTTTAATCAGAACAACAGTTTTCAGCTGTTCTAACATAATTGCAAAAGGGTTTTCTAATGATCAATTAGCCTTTTTAAAATGATAAACATGGATTAGCTAACACAACGTGCCATTGGAACACAGGAGTGATGGTTGCTGATAATGGGCCTCTGTACGCCTATGTAGATATTCCATAAAAATCTGCCGTTTCCAGCTACAATAGTCATTTACAACATTAACAATGTCCACACTGTATTTCTGATGTGATGTTATTTTAATTGACAAAAAAAACGTGCTCTAATTTCAAAAACAAGGACATTTCTAAGTGACCCCAAACTTTTGAATGGTAGTGTATATAGTGACTAGGTTGAAGTAGTGGACTATATAGTGACTGGGGTGCCATTTTAGATGGAGCGTGTGTCTTGGCGCAACATACCTGATATTAAAGCTATTCAATAATGGTGTCGGCATCCCAGAAGGACCTCACGCGATGGAATCCATCCCAGAATCAATTATAGTACAGCAGGAATTGTATTATATTACACAGAGAATACAACCTTTACACACCACAACTGGAGATGGAGGAGGCTGGTAGCAACACTACAACAGACGTCGCCTTAAGCGCTCCCCTAACATGGAGAGAATAGATCTCTAAAAGTGATTTATTGAATTTCATATAAATGTTTTGTAATTCACTGTCGATTAGTTGACGTGTCTAAATCCCATTGGAGACAATAGAGTACATTAGAATGAATATACTAAACGATTTAGAAAAGAATATTAGTCTGAAAGATATTCATTGACATTCTTTGAATTGGTCCTGTCATTCATTGTTTCCGTTAGAAGACATAACTAGACCCTGTACCCTCATTCCATAAGAGGTTAGAGTACAAGTGTGGGTAGTCTACCAAAGACATAACAGTTTATTGATCAATAATTGGCACCAGAGACAGTGCAGAGTGGTAGCAACAAAAATGCAATAGACCTCCACTTAGGCATGCATTCTATTATGATTTTTAAAGACAAAATCATTCTGAAAAAGTTATTTCAAAGTCTTGTTCTACTAATGATTTGGATGAGAAGATTTCTCTGAAAGGTATTCCTTGAAATTCTTTGAAATATTCTGTAACTCATTGTCCATTAGACAATTAGACAATGTTAAACTGATACCCCTCTTCACATTTCCCAAAAATGAAAAATCTGGAAAGTTATAGTAAAAACAAAAGTATTATAGCAAAAATAATGTCCTCGGGATTTTTGTCCAGGACTAGACATAACCATTTACTGCAGTGGGCTAAATCTGGGTCAAACAGAGTGTTTCTTGGTAGTCTTAAACAAATCTACATTAAAACAAAATTATACACCTCACACACATGGTTATGGGCTAAATAAGACACCTGTACCATGTCAGATATAAAGTTGTAATGTATTCAGTTTTGAGTTTGCATCCCAATATTACACTTTATTTACATCACAGAAGGAAATGTAACAAAACCGTTGGACGTAGAAACAAAAGACTTTGTGCTGCTTTTTTTAAGATAATGTTCATTGACTATGAAATTTTGAAAAATGTTAATAACATTTCACCCATGAGGCCAGTAGGTCATTTTACTGCAGGAAAGGGTCTGGGAAAGCACTCTGTGTCTGGGAGACCAGCCCAAATAGGCTAACATTACCTTGATTAGTGTCACGGTTGTCGTCGGTGAAGGAGGACCAATACGCAGCAGGTACGTGTATGCTCATTTTGACTTTTATTTACTATCAACAATGAACGTACAAAAAAATAACAAAACGAAACGAGAACGAGCGAACAACCACAAACAGTCTGGCAAAGCCTAGGGCTGAACACAGAACAATCACCCACAAATAACAACCACAAACACACCCTAATATATGGGACTCTCAATCAAAGGCAGATAGACAACACCTGCCTTCAACTGAGAGTCCCAACCCCAATTAACCAGACATAGAAACAGACATACTAGACTAGCCATAGAATAACTGAAAACCAAACAGTGCCCAAAAACCCCGGAATACTTAAACCAAATGACCCTTCACCAAAACACACCACCCCGAACCACATAAAACGAATACCCTCTGCCACGCCCTGACCAAACTACAAAAACAATTAACCTTATACTGGCCAGGACGTGACAGTACCCCCCCCTTAAAGGTGCTACCGCGGAAGCACCTTAACAAAAAATAACCCCAAACAATACCCAAAATAAAAATTCCCCCTTACTAAAGGGAGGGAAGGGAGGGTGGCTGCCGTCAACGACGGCACTGTGCTACACCCCCCCTCCCCAACCCACCTATTTTTGGAGGTGGCTCCAGCTCAGGCCGTTCCAGGCTGTCTGGGCAGTCTGGCAACTCGGGACAGTCTGGGCAGTCTGGCAACTCGGGACAGTCTGGGCAGTCTGGCAACTCGGGACAGTCTGGGCAGTCTGGCAACTCGGGACAGTCTGGGCAGTCTGGCAACTCGGGACAGTCTGGGCAGTCTGGCCACTCCGGCAGTTCAGCGCAGTCTGACCACTCCGGCGACTGTTGACTGACGGGCAGCTCCGACGACTGTTGACTGACGGGCAGCTCCGACGACTGTTGACTGACGGGCAGCTCCGACGACTGTTGACTGACGGGCAGCTCCGACGACTGTTGACTGACGGGCAGCTCCGACGACTGTTGACTGACGGGCAGCTCCGACGACTGTTGACTGACGGCAGCTCCGACGACTGTTGACTGGCGGGCAGCTCCGACGACTGTTGACTGGCGGGCAGCTCCGACGACTGTTGACTGGCGAGGCTGGGTTTACGCACTTGCAGTTTAGTGCGGGGAGCGGGAACAGGACGAGTCGGACTGGGTGGACGCACTTCCGGGTCCGCACGAGAGACAGGAGCTGGAAACCCAGGGCTATGGAGGTGCACAGCCGGTCTAGATCTTAACTCCTGCACAACCCGCGTTGACTGGATGGAACTAGTAGCCCTGTACGAGCGGGGTGCTCGTACAGGGCAGACTGGGCTGTGCAGGGGCCTGATGGTAGCCGTGCGTAGAGCGGGAGTTGGGTAGCCTGGTCCTCGGAGGCGTACCAGCGACCAGATGCGCTGCGCAGGCATCCTCCTACCAGGCTGGATGCCCGCTCTAGCACGGCACCTGCGAGGGGCTGGAATCACTCGCACCGGACTGTGCGTGCGTATGGGTGAGATAGTGCGCTTCTCAGCGAAACATAGCGCTCTCCACCCCATACGCTCCTCCATATAACCACGGGTAGCTGGCCTCCGGCTCTTCCTAGGCCTAGCCAAACTACCCGTGTGCCCCCCCAAAAAAAATTCTTGGGGGTGCCTCTCGTGCTTCAACGCCAGTCTTGTCCCTCGGAAACGTTCCCGGTCCATACCAGCCTTACTCCTATCCTCTCTCTCGCGTACCACCTGTTTCCAAGGAAGGCGATCTTTCCCTGCTTGGATCTCCTCCCAAGTGTAGGAGCCTTCTCCCTCCAAGATCTCCTCCCAAGTCCATCTCTCTCGTTTGTCCTCTTCGAAAATCCTCCGCTCCTTCCTCTGCTGCTTGGTCCTTTGGTGGTGGGTGATTCTGTCACGGTTGTCGTCGGTGAAGGAGGACCAATACGCAGCAGGTACGTGTATGCTCATTTTGACTTTTATTTACTATCAACAATGAACGTACAAAAAAATAACAAAACGAAACGAGAACGAGCGAACAACCACAAACAGTCTGGCAAAGCCTAGGGCTGAACACAGAACAATCACCCACAAATAACAACCACAAACACACCCTAATATATGGGACTCTCAATCAAAGGCAGATAGACAACACCTGCCTTCAACTGAGAGTCCCAACCCCAATTAACCAGACATAGAAACAGACATACTAGACTAGACATAGAATAACTGAAAACCAAACAGTGCCCAAAAACCCCGGAATACTTAAACCAAATGACCCTTCACCAAAACACACCACCCCGAACCACATAAAACGAATACCCTCTGCCACGCCCTGACCAAACTACAAAAACAATTAACCTTATACTGGCCAGGACGTGACAATTAGGTCGCTAGGTGTTGAACTAAAGCTGCTATAGTATTTTAACAAGAGGCTCAATTATTATTTTTATTTTAACTCCATTAAACGTTGAATAAAATGTGTATCGGCCCTTATGGCTCCAGGTCAGTAGTAGTGGACTATATAGGGAATAGGGTCAATAGTAGTGGACTATATAGGGAAAAGTGTTCCATTTGGAATGTAACCTATCCTCAATCAATAGGAGGCTACAGAACAGGTGTGGGTTATTCACCTAAAATGACACCATGTTAATTGATTAATTGACTGCCCAGCCCTTCTGTTGTATTAAGCCTGCTTCTGTCTGTGCTAATCATCACTCTCATCTCATACAGCATTCAGGAGAACGTTCCCATTATGGAACAGACAGGGCTTCATTGATTTCCATCTGATGTTTATCAAATAGAAGAAGCTAACGTCTTTCTGTCTGTGTTCAAAATGGCACCCTATTCCCTATATAGTGCACTACATTTGACCAGAGCCCTTGAAATGACGATCATTAGGTTGGTTCAATGCAGAAAGCATCGTGTGAATGTATAGTAATGGCTTAAACGGAATGGTATTGAACACATCAAACACAACCATTTGAGAGAAACACTGAGTATACAAAACATCTCTTTCCATGACATAGACTGACCAGGTGAATTCAGGTGAAAGCTATGATCCGTTATTGATGTCACTTGTTAAATCCATTTTAATCAGTGTAGATGAAGGGGAGGAGACAGGTTCATCTACGGGATCGGGGTCCCCCCCATGAGATGTTTGAGCTAACGTGCGATAATGTGATTAGCATGATGTTTTAAGAAACAAGAAAATGTCCCAGGACATAGACATATCTGATATGGGCAGAAAGCTTAAATCCGTGTTAATGTAACTCCACTGTCCAATTTACAGAAGCTATTACAGTGAAATAATACCATGCTATTGTTTGAGATGGGTGTACAGTTATGAACTTGAAAATGTATTCATAAACCAATTATGCACATTTGGGCAGTCTTGATACAACATTTTGAACAGAAATACAATGGTTCATTGGATCAGTCTAAAACGTTGCACATACACTGCTGCCATCTAGTGGCCAACATCTAAATTGCACCTAAGCTGGAATAATACATTGTGATCTTTCTCTTGCATTTTGAAGAGTTGAAAAAAAAGCATGTTTTTTTTCTTTGTATTATCTTTTACCAGATCTGATGTGTTATATTATCCTACATTAATTTCACATTTCCAAAAACTTCAACGTGTTTCCTTTCAAATATTATGTCCGTTTAGGCTTCTTGCGGTCAATTTGCAGTCTACAAATTATTTGTAATTATGTTCCGGGCCCCCTGACCATCCACTCAAGAAAAAAATCTGCATTTTAATATAGACCACATAGAGAATTCAATAAATCAGATTTGTAATATGAATAAAGGCTTGCTAAAGTGGCAAAATTCAGCATTTTGACCCTCCATCAGCCTTGTGTAGATTTTAACCCACTTCTTCCAAGAAAATCTCCAAGTTTCACAATCATTGTAAACCCCTAGTTTTTTTGATTAGCGTTTAATTAACGTCTGTCCCTCAGTTTAAGATCAACCCTGTTACTTGAACTAAACTGTCATTTTAATGAAGTTGAAACTATTCCTTTTTTTGTCAAAATGAACATTAAACAAATCATACTGTCAAAGCAGGTGAGCTGGTTCTACTGTTTGTGGCAGTTTTGTGGTAGAAAATCGAGCGGGCCGAGCATCAATACGTCAACCCTGTTACCCATAGATAGACAAGTTAGCAATATTTTAGCAATTTCAGCTAGCATTCAACAATACGTCAACCCTGTTACCCATAGATAGACAAGCTAGCAATATTTTAGCAATTTCAGCTAGCATTCAACAATACGTCAACCCTGTTACCCATAGATAGACAAGCTAGCAATATTTTAGCAATTTCAGCTAGCATTCAACTGCCACTCCCTGTTGCACACAACAATCTCAAAGCAATGAAACCGGCAACCCTGTTACTTTATTTTGGCACTTGATAGGCATTATTATATATATTTAATTTAACCTCTTGAGATGGGAAAACGTGTTTTTAATGAAGTTGAACATGTGCTTTATGACAGAATGTTTAGGTGAGATCCAAAGTTACATTCCGAAGGCAACGATTGGTGGAATGACCCTATTATATTAGTATTTTTTATTTTTTTTACAATAATTAAGTATGCATGTCACAATCATTAATTTTCATTACAATCATTACTTTTTGACCAGTATCAGTGCTATATTAGGATTACAACTGAGTTGCACATTTCCAGAAATCCCACTGGAAGAATCCAGAAATCGTAAGGTAATCAATTTTTTTGCCTTAAGTCCATTTCATTCCTACTGTACTGTCCTTCCATTGAAGCAAACACACGCCACACACACACATAGACGCACACACACACACACACACACACACACACACACACACACACACACACACACACACACACACACACACACACACACACACACACACACACATACGCACACATGCACACACCCACTCCCATAGACACACACACATACACATACACATACACACACACACACACTCACACACTCACATAGACACACACTCACATAGACACGCACACTCACATAGACACGCACACACTCACATACACACATACACACACACACACACACAAATACATTCTTGTCACATATTTCACGCTGTTTTCTCATTCTTCCTCTCCACTCTCCTTGAAGTAACCCTTTTCATTTGAGAGAATCTGCAGTGCAGGCAGGTAAGGCAGTCTTCATGTAGGTTAGCTAGGTGTTGGGTGGACAGGCTGGTCGACTGCATTATTTATTACCACTAGCCTCCCACTGACAGACAGGGGTTATTTCCCAAATGGCACCCTATTCCCTATATAGTGCACTACTTTTGACCAGAGCCCTATGGCATCCTATTCCCTACATAGTGCACTACTTTTGACCAGGGCCCATAGGGAAACCCATTGGGCTCTGATCAAAAATAGTGCACTATGTAGGGAAAAGGATGCCATTTGGGAAGTACAGAGTCAGGCAAGAGTTACGGACTCCTGCCATGGAATAGGAATGAAGCAATCAAATATGATCTCTGTGCATTTACCATCTCCTAGTGTGACGCCTCCTCTTCTCTTTAAAAAGACAAAGCCATGGAATGTTTGCCAAGCGAGAATCAGGTGAGAAGGGAAATGACAATAATATGTTGGTTCTGAAGGGGAGATGGGGAGGGAGATCCCCCAGGGATAGACGTCTCCATTGGGGTTTACGGTAGAACACAGAACACTTTAGTGTTGTTTGGCAGTAGGGAGAGCATAACAATAATTCTAAATTGACTGTTTCCCTGGGGAAACAATCAAACATAAATAAGTATAGCTTCATCTCCTTCTCTATTTAGATCACCAATGATTTCCTTTAAAGAATGTCACATCAATGTGTTGAAGTGTGTGTGTGTGTGTGTGTGTGTGTGTGTGTGTGTGTGTGTGTGTGTGTGTGTGTGTGTGTGTGCACATGCGTACAGCCTAGCGATTGAGACTGTCAGGGTTAGGGAGCTAGGACAAGGAGGATGAAGAGGAGAAGGAAGAGGAGGAGGAAGAGGAGGAGGAGAACGAATAGGAAGAAGATGAGGAGGTGGAGGATGAAGGGAGGAGGAAGAGGAGGAAGAGGATGAAGAGGAGGAGGAAGAAGAAGGGTCAGATGTGAAGGAGAAAATTGGTCCCGTGTGACTCAGTTGGTAGAGCATGAAGCTCGCAACGCCAGGGTTGTGAGACCAGTCCGAACAGTATATGTACTCACTACTGTAAGTCGATCTGGATACGAGCATCTGGTAAATTACTGAAATGTAAAACAGAAGAAGAAGAAGACCAGGGGAACCATTTATCTTAGCTATGCAAGAAGCAGATGCTGGGATCCACTGCAACGTATTCAATATTAAACTCAAACCGCCCCCTGCAGTTTCCCGGTATTCAATTAAAGAAGACAGTTGTTGAATCCCTTATATTTCTGTGTTTGTGTGTATCAGGTTTCAGGTATGACCCAGATGCAGACAGTGTCGAAGTAACAAAAGTTTATTTCTAGTACAGGGGGCAGGCAAACGACTGGTCAAGGGCAGGCAGAGGTCAGTAATCCAGAAAGGGTGCAACAGGTCCAGAATGGCAACACCTGGAGGGGTGTGGAGACAAGCACAAAAGACAGGTGAAACAGATCAGGGTGTGACAATAACAGGGAAAAGGGTTTGAGATGTAGCTCCAGTGTGTGTGTGTTATTTTCTTTTTTAATTTCCAGCTACAAGGAAGAAATAATTTACATATAATTATTATAAAATATACTATCATCTGAAAAAGTACACCATACAATGCATTTGGAATGTATTCAGACACCTTGACATTTTTCCACTTTTTGTAACGTTATAGTCTTATTCTAAAATGGATTGAGCATTTTTGTTCCCTCATCAATCTACACACAATACCCCATAATGACATCACAATACCCCATAATGACATCACAATACCCCATAATGACATCACAATACCCCATAATGACAAAGTGAAAACAGGTTTTATAAAATAAAAAAAATACCCCAATTAGATAAGTATTCAGACCCTTCGTATGAGACATGAAATTGAGCTCGATTTCCGTTGATCATCCTTGATATGTTTCTACAACTTAATTAGAGTCCACCTGTGGTAAATTCAATTGATTGGACGTGATTTGGAAAGGCACACACCTGTCTATTTAAGGTCCCACAGTTTACAGTGCATGTCAGAGCAAAAACCAATCCATGAGGTTGAAGGAATTGTTTGTAGAGCTCTGAGACAGAATTGTGTCAATGCACAAATCTGGGGAAGTGTACCAAACCATTTCTTTAGTATTGAAGGTCCCCAAGAACACAGTGTCTTCTACAATTCTTAAATAGATGAAGTTGAGAACCACCAAGACTCTTCCTAGAGCTGGCCGCCCTGCCAAACTGAGCAATCGGTGAAGGGCCTTGGTCAAGGAGGTAAACAAGAACCCGATTGTCACTCTGACAGAGGTCCAGAGTTTCTCTGTGGAGATGGGAGAACCTTCCAGAAGGACAACCATCTCTGCAGCACTCCACCAATCAGGTCTTTATGGGAGAGTGGCGAGACGGAAGCATCTCCTCAGTAAAAGGCATATGACAGCCCAGTTGAAGTTTGCCAAAAGGCACCTAAAGACTCTCAGACCATGAGAAACCAAGATTGAACTATTTGGCCTAAATGCCAAGCGTCACATCTGGAGGAAACCTGGCACCATCCCTACGGTGAAGCATGGTGCAGGGATGTTTTTCAGCGGCAGGGACTGGGAGACTAGTCAGGATCAATGGAAAGATGAGCGGAGCAATGTACAGAGAGATCCTTGATGAAAACTTGCTCCAGAGTGCTCAGGACCTCAGACTGGGGCGAAGGTTCACCTTCCAACAGGACAACGACCCTAAGCCCACAGCCAAGACACCGCAGTAGTGGCTTCGGGACAAGTCTCTGAATGTCCATGAGTGGCCCAGCCAGAGCCCAGGCTTGAACACAATCAAATATCTCTGGAGAGACCTGAAAAAAGCTGTGCAGCGATGCTCCCAATCTAACCTGACAGAGCTTGAGAGGATCTGCAGAGAAGAATGGGAGAAATTCCCCAAATACACGTGTGCCAAGCATATAGCGTCATATAGAAGAAGACTCAAGGCTGTAATCGTTGCAAAATATGCTTCAACAACGTACTGAGTAAAGGGTCTGAACACTTATGTAAATGTAATATTTCAGTTTCTTTTTTTGTATAAATTTGCACAAAAAAATACAATTATATATTTGTCATTTTGTGGAATTAAAATGTTTTTTTCCCCTCATCAATCAATCCCAAAAAATTATTTAATCAATTTTAGAATAAGGCTGTAACGTAACGTTTAAAAAAAAAAAGCTAATTAGTGGATTCGGTTATTTCAGCCACAACAACAGGTGTATACAATCGAGCACATAGCAATGCAATCTCCATAGACAAACATCGGCAGTATAATGGCCAGTAGAATGGCCAGTTTGATAATGGCGCCAGAGGGGATGGCTGCCGAGAGAGTTCTCATCTATATTTTCGTAGCCGTCTATTTACCACCACAAACCGATGCTGGCACCACACTCAACCAGCTGTATAGGACCGCATTCAACAAGACAATGCTCATCCAGAAGCTTCATTCCTAGTGGCCGAGGACTTTAATGCAGGGAAACTTAAATCTGTTTTACCTCATTTCTACCAGGAAAAAAATCTCTAGACCACCTTTAATCCACACACAGAGACGTATACAAAGCTCTCCCTCACTCTCCATTTGGCAAATCTGACCATAATTCTGTCCTCCTGATTCCTGCTTACCAACAAAAACTAAAGCAGGAAGTACCAGTGACTCGTTCAATACGGAAGTGGTCAGATGACACGGATGCTATGCTACAAGAATGTTTTGCTAGCACATACTGGAATATGTCACCGGTTTATCAATAAATGCATTGATGACGTCGTCCCCACAGTGACCGTACATAAATTTCCCAACCAGAAGCCATGGTTTACAGGCAACATCTGCATCTAGCTAAAGGCTAGAGCTGCCGCTTTCATGGAGTGGGACACTAATCCGGATGCTTATAAGAAATCCCGCTATGCCCTCAGACGAACCATCAAACAGACGGAGCGTCAATACACAACTAAGATTGAATCCTACTACACCGGCTCTGATGCTCGTCGGATGTGGCAGGGTTTGAAAAGTATTACGGACCACAAAGGGGAACCCACCCGCAAGCTGCCCTGTAACGCGAGTCTATCAGACTTTTTAATGCCCCCATCTGTTAAGGGTAGGTAACAACACATCCGTCGTGATGATCCTCAACATGGGGGCCTCTCAGGGGTGCGTGCTTATTCCCCTCCTGTACTCCCTGTTCACCCACAACTGTGTGGCCAAGCACGACTCCAACACCATTATTACGTTTGCTGATGACACAACAGTGGAAGGCCTGATCACCAACAGTTTTGAGACAGCCTATAGTGAGGGGGTCAGAGACCTGACAGTGTGGTGTCAGGACAACAACCTCTCCCTCAATGTGAGCAAGACGAAGGAGCTGATCGTGGACTACAGGAAAAGGAGGGCCGAACAGGCTCCCATTAACATCGACGGGACTGAAGTGGAGCAGGTTGAGAGCTTCAAGTTCCTTGGGGTCCACGTCACCAACAAACTAACATGGTCCAAGCACTTCAAGACAGTCGTAAAGAGGACAAAACCTATTCCCCCTCAGGAGACTGAAAAGATTTGGCATGGGTCCTCAGATCCTCAAAAGGTTTTACAGCTGCACCATCGAGAGCATCCTGACAGATTGCTTCACTACCTGGTATGATAACTGCTCGGCCTCCGACCGCAAGGCGCTATAGAGGGTAGTGCGTACGGCTCAGTACATCACCGGGGTCAAGCTTCCTGCCATCCAGGACCTCTATACCAGGCGATGTCAGAAGAAGGACCTAAAAATTGTCAAAGACTCCAGCCACCCTAATCATTGACTGTTTTCTCTGCTACCGCACGGCAAGCAGTTCTGGAGCACCAAGTCTAGGTCCAAGAGGCTTCTAAACAGCTTCTACCCGCAAGCCATAATACTCCTGAACAGCTAATCAAATGGCTACCCAGACTATTGCACCCCCCCCCCCCACACACACACACTACTGCTACTCTGTTATTATCTATGCATAGCCAATTTAATAACCCTACCTGCATGTACATAATTACCTCAATTACCTCGACACCGGTGCCCACGCACATTGATACATTGACTCTGTACCGGTACCCCCTGTATATAGCCCTGCTATTGTTATTTACTGTGCTCATTAATTATTTATTTTTCTTCTCTCTTATTTTTTTGGGGGGGGTGTTTTCTTAAAACGGAGGCTTGTAAGGGCTTGTAAGTAAGCATTTCCCTGTAAAGTCTTCACCTGTTGTATTCGGTGCATGTGACACATACAATTTGATTTGATTTGTTCCTTGCAGTGAATTTGTTATTCAATGCGTTTGTGTAAAAGCAGTAAGGAAAACAAATTTCGTGGGTAAAATATTTTTTTTAATATACACTGCTCAAAAAAAATAAAGGCAACACTTAAACAACACAATGTAACTCCAAGTCAATCACACTTCTGTGAAATCAAACTGTCCACTTAGGAAGCAACACTGATTGACAATAAATTTCACATGCTGTTGTGCAAATGGAATAGACAACACGTGGAAATTATAGGCAATTAGCAAGACACCCCCAATAAAGGAGTGGTTCTGCAGGTGGTGACCACGGACCACTTCTCAGTTCCTATGCTTCCTGGCTGATGTTTTGGTCACTTTTGAATGCTGGTGGTGCTTTCACTCAAGTGGTAGCATGAGACGGAGTCTACAACCCACACAAGTGGCTCAGGTAGTGCAGCTCATCCAGGATGGCACATCAATGCGAGCTGTGGCAAGAAGGTTTGCTGTGTCTGTCAGCGTAGTGTCCAGAGCATGGAGGCGCTACCAGGAGACAGGCCAGTACATCAGGAGACGTGGAGGAGGCCGTAGCAGGGCAACAACCCAGCAGCAGGACCGCTACCTCCGCCTTTGTGCAAGGAGGAGCAGGAGGAGCACTGCCAGAGCCCTGCAAAATGACCTCCAGCAGGCCACAAATGTGCATGTGTCTGCTCAAACGGTCAGAAACAGACTCCATGAGGGTGGTATGAGGGCCCGATGTCCACAGGTGGTGGTTGTGCTTACAGCCCAACACCTTGCAGGACGTTTGGCATTTGCCAGAGAACACCAAGATTGGCAAATTCGCCACTGGCACCCTGTGCTCTTCACAGATGAAAGGTTCACACTGAGCACATGTGACAGACATGACAGAATCTGGAGATGCCGTGGAGAATGTTCTGCTGCCTGCAACATCCTCCAGCATGACCGGTTTGGCGGTGGGTCAGTCATGGTGTGGGGTGGCATTTCTTTGGGGGGCCGCACAGCCCTCCATGTGCTCGCCAGAGGTAGCCTGACTGCCATTAGGTACCGAGATGAGATCCTCAGACCCCTTGTGAGACCATATGCTGGTGCGGTTGGCCCTGGGTTCCTCCTAATGCAAGACAATGCTAGACCTCATGTGGCTGGAGAGTGTCAGCAGTTCCTGCAAGAGGAAGGCATTGATGCTATGGACTGGCCCGCCCGTTCCCCAGACCTGAATCCAATTGAGCACATCTGGGACATCATGTCTCGCTCCATCCACCAACGCCACGTTGCACCACAGACTGTCCAGGAGTTGGCGGATGCTTTAGTCCAGGTCTGGGAGGAGATCCCTCAGGAGACCATCCGCCACCTCATCAGGTGCATGCCCAGGCATTGTAGGGAGGTCATACAGGCACGTGGAGGCCACACACTACTGAGCCTCATTTTGACTTGTTTTAAGGACATTACATCAAAGTTGGATCAGCCTATAGTGTGGTTTTCCACTTTAATTTTGAGTGTAACTTAAAATCCAGACCTCCATGGGTTGATAAATTGGATTTCCATTGATTATTTTTGTGTGATTTTGTTGTCAGCACATTCAACTATGTAAAGAAAAAAAGTATTTAATAAGATTATTTCGTTCATTCAGATCTAGGATGTGTTATTTTAGTGTTCCCTTTATTTTTTTGAGCAGTGTATTTCATTGATACTTCAAGAGGTCCTAAAATTCTAAAGATAATAGGTAAATGAGCCTTGTATGACCTTAAAACAATTCTTTATAGCTTAGTAGAATCTGGCTTAGACAGGGTTTAGAGTCTGATGGGTTAAAGAAGAAGGATTTTATAGCCTTGAGACAATTGAGACATGGATTGTGTTCAGAGGGTAAATTGTCAAGACAACACTTTTAAATCACTTTGTACGGGGAATGGTAGTATGTGCCAGGCACACTGGTTTGTGTCAAGAACTGCAACGTCGCTGGGTTTTTCACTCTCAACAGTTTCCCGTGTGTCAACAGTTTTCCTATGGGTGATGGAATGGTCCACCACCCAAAGGACAACCAGCCAATTTGACACAACCGTGGGAAGCATTGGAGTCAACATGGACCAGCATCCCTGTGGAATGCTTTTGACACCTTGCAGAGTCCCTGCCTTGATGAATTGAGGCTGTTCTGAGGGCAAAAAAGGGTGTGCAACTCACTATTAGGATGGTGTTCCTAATGATTGGTATACTCAGTACATATGGCAAGCAAATCAAACAATATTTGGATATAATGTTAGCCATCTAGTTTATCGCCTGGTTAATAAGCCATATTGTTGTGATCTGTTATTAACAATCCTGATTAAACACGCTTAGAAAAAGAAAAACGTTTGAAAAGGAAAAATTGTTAGTTAACTTTGCTAGGTAGGCTTACGTTGTCACGTCCTGTCCAGTAATAGGGGTTATTTGTTATTATAGTTTGGTCAGGACGTGGCAGGGGGTGTTTGTTTCATGTGGTTTGGGCTATGTATTTAGGTAAAGGGGTATTTGCTTTATATGGTTCGGGGTGTGTGTTATGTAGAGGGGTGTTGGATTTATGTGTTCCGGGGTTTTTGGTATATGTTCTTGTTTTGTATTCTACGGTTTCTATGTTGTGTATTTCTTTGTTGGCCGGGTGTGGCTCTCAATCAGGAACAGCTGTACATCGTTGTTTCTGATTGAGAGTGATACTTAGGGAGCCTGTTTTCCACCTGTCCCTTTGTGGGAGATTGTTTTTGCACTGCTGTGTATAGCCTGCGAAACTGTCGTACTGTCGTTCTTTGTTTATTGTTTTTTCGTGATCACTTTACAAATTAAAAGTAAATATGAGCACTCAATCCGCTGCGTATTGGTCCGATACTGATTTCACCTTATCAGAAGACGAAGCTTATGACATAAGTTGGCTGGAGAAAAAAAAATTACATTCATATCACTATTTGTGAGATAGGCTATGCTCACGTATCTGAAAATGACTTGATCATTTGATGTTTACTGATCTGGAAAAGCATGCAGTTATTTCCTGTGTAACTCTGAGGATAGATCTAAAGTTTTTGCGTAATGGAATGGAATAATCTGACATTTGTAGTTCAGACTATGCTCTTCAAGGGCTATTTGACCAAGAAGGAGAGTGATGGAGTGCTGCATCAGATGACCTGGCCTCCACAATCACCCGACCTCAACCCAATTGAGATGGTTTGGGATGAGGTGGACCGCAAAGTGAAGAAAAAGCAGCCAACAAGTGCTCAGCATATGTGGGTACTCCTTTAAGACTGTTGGAAAAGCATTCCTGGTGAAGCTGGTTGAGAGAATGCCAAGAGTGTACAAAGTTGTCATCAAGACAAAAGGTGGCTACTTTGAAGAATCTCAAATATAAAATGTATTTTTATTTACTACATGATTCCATGTGTTATTTCATAGTTTGCATGTCTTCACTATTATTCTACAATGTAGAAAATAGTAAAAAAATAAAAAATCCTTGAATGAGTAGGTGTGTCCAATCTTTTGACTGGTACTGTATATCATCTGGTGGAAGGATTAAATAAACACATTTTATTTTACACTCCCTATCCCACCAATGAGCAGGGTAGCAATGAATCAATCATAGTACCATAGTATCACACACACACACACACACACACACACAGCTAGCTGTAGCAGGCTACACAGTAGCACAGGAACCAGAGATCTAAACACTTGGAAATTAGATTTTGTCCAGCTTTACCTCTGTCTCTCTCTCTCTCTCTCTCTCTCTCTCTCTCTCTCTCTCTCTCTCTCTCTCTCTCTCTCTCTCTCTCTCTCTCTCTCTCTCTCTCTCTCTCTCTCTCTCTCTCTCTCTCTGTGTGTGTGTAGTCTTGAATCAGTAAGTGGTCTGGGAACCTAGGGGCGAAAGCTTCCTCTAAAGAGGCCATACCTACAAAGCAGAACCTACAGAACGTCCATTTTTTTTTCATTTAACCTTTTTCAATGAGGCTGCATTGAACTGTGTCCCCAGACCAGTATTTAGTTTTTTTATGTTTAACAGTACCCAGTGTTTGTGTTCTTTGGATCTAAGAATCTCAAATAAATGAATGGAATACCCTGTTCAAGAAAAATATTGTATGTCTCAGCGGGATATATCTGAGAAGCGGGAATCATTCCACCAACCAGAAGCAACAACGCAGGCAGGAGAATTCTGATGCTTCTATCTCACACACCATGGGTTCTATTCTGTCACATCATGTGTTCTATTCCGTCACACCATGGGTTCTATTCTGTCACGTCATGGGTTCTATTCTGTCACATCATGGTTTCTATTCCGTCACACCATGCGTTCTATTCTGTCACATCATGTGTTCTATTCTGTCACATCATGTGTTCTATTCTGTCACATCATGGGTTCTATTCTGTCACATCAAGGTTTCTATTCCGTCACACCATGGGTTCTATTCTGTCACATCATGAGTTCTATTCTGTCACATCATGTGTTCTATTCCATCACACCATGGGTTCTATTCTGTCACGTCATGTGTTCCAATCTGTCACATCATGGGTTCCAATCTGTCACATCATGGGTTCTATTCCATCACACCATGGGTTCTATTCTGTCACATCATGGGTTCTATTCCACCACACCATGGGTTCTATTCTGTCACATCATGGGTTCTATTCCATCACACCATGGGTTCTATTCCGTAGGGATTATGACGGGGGCACTTTGAGGATCAGTGTTTGAGAATGGATGTGCAGACTGCAGGCCTTAATAGTATGATATGCTGTATTTGTATTATAACTCTGAGGGGATAGGATGTATAACTCTGAGGGGATAGGATGTATAACTCTGAGGGGATAGGATATATTACTCTGAGGGATAGGATATATTACTCTGAGGGGATAGGATATATTACTCTGAGGGGATAGGATATGTTACTCTGAGGGATAGGATATATTACTCTGAGGGACAGGATATATTACTCTGAGGGGATAGGATATATTACTCTGAGAGGATAGGATATGTTACTCTGAGGGATAGGATGTATAACTCTGAGGGGATAGGATATATTACTCTGAGGGACAGGATATATTACTCTGAGAGGATAGGATATATTACTCTGAGGGAAAGGATATATTACTCTGAGGGGATAGAATATATTACTCTGAGGGACAGGATATAGTACTCTGTGGCCACTGAGTGTATTATGTATGTGTATAGTGGGGAGCTACAGAAACATGAATGTGTGTAACCTTTATTTAACTAGGCAAGTCAGTTAAGAACAAATTCTTATTTGTAATGACGGCCTACCAGGAAAGCCTTCCCTGTAGCTCAGTTGGTAGAGGATGGTGTTTGCAAAGCCAGGGTTGTGGGTTCGATTCCCACAGGGGGCCAGCACAGGAAAAAAAAATAATTATGAAATGAAATGTATGCATTCACTACTGTAAGTCGCTCTGGATAAGAGCGTCTGCTAAGTGACGTAAATGTAAGGAAAGAGTGGGTTAACAGCCTCGTTCAGGGGTAGAACTACAGATTTTTACCTTGTCAGCTTGGGGATTTTATCCCGCAACCTATCGGTTACTGAGCCAACATTCTAACCACTAGGCTAACTGCCGCCCAAGGAAGTGAGAGAGTACGCGAGAGAGGAGCGAGATAGGATGCGAGAGAGGAAGCAAGACAGGAAGCGAGAGAGGAAGTGAGATTCTCAGTTTGAAGAACTTGTAACTCTCATAAAAAAGTGCTATCTAGAACCTAGAAGTTTTTTGGGCTGTCCCCATTAGAGGACCCTTTTAATAAATATTTTTGGTATAACCATTTTGGGTTCCATTTTTTTACCCCTTTTTCTCCCCAATTTCATGGTATCCAATTGGTAGTTACAGTCTTGTCTCATCTCTGCAACTCCCCTACGGAACCGGGAGAGGCGAAGGTTGAGAGCCATGCGTCCTTCAAAACCCTACCCAACCAAGCTGCACTACTTTTTGACACAATGCCCACTTAACCCGGAAGCCAGCCTCACCAATGTGTCGTAGGAGACACCGTACACCTGGCGACTGGAAGAGTGCACTGCGCCCGGCCCGCCACAGGAGTCGCTAGTGTGCGGTGGGACAAGGACATCCCTGACTGCCAGACCCTCCCCTAACCCAGACGACGCAGGGCCAATTGTGCACCGCCCCATGGGTCTCCTGGTCGCGGCCGGCTGCGACAGAGCCTGGACACGAACACAGAATCTCTAGTGGCACAGTTAGCACTGCGATGCAGTGCCTTAGACCACTGCCCCACTCGGGAGGCCACCCAAAAATGGTTCTACCTGGAACCAAAAAGGTTTATCTTATAGGGACAGTCAAAGAACCCTTTCGGAACCCTTTTTTCTAAGAGTGTATATATATCAAGGTAGATCAATGGACTATTGTACAATGAGGACATGTGAACGAATTGTCAGGAAGTAAGGTATTCAATGATAGTGTAGTGTATTGTAGCTGAAGCTATTTGATGTTGAGAGTGTCTGTAACATTCCACAATAGAGTGGAATCCTCCCCATTGTTGTTGAGATCAGCACCTCGTTCTCCCATTCCAACAGCTCACATTCTAAATGGGAGAAAACTTCTATAATATCCTCTGTAGTGGAGAGACTGCAATATCTCTCCTTCCAAGATAAATCCCTGTTTTGAAAAAAGCAATTTCAAATGCAGCACCGATCCAGAGGGGTTGGGAGAAGGGCAATAGCACAGTCTCTTCATTGGTTGGGGTTGACAGTAGTAAGTAAGAAGGCTGAGGCAGAGCTATCTTCAGTCATCTATCAGGATATGTTTCACATGTCACCTCCATGTCACTGTGCTGTGTGACAGCGGAGCACGACTGGAGACAGAGAGGTGATAACAAAGGATGTCACCTCCATGTCACTGTGTTGTGTGACAGCGGAGAATGACTGGAGACAGAGACGTGATAACAAAGGATATAATACTCCATGTCTGACGAGAGAGGAAGCAGACATACCGAGACACTCCCTTAATAGTGTACTACTTTTGCTCCTGCTCTGTCTCTCTCAATTCAATTTCAATTCAATTTAATTATTAAGGGGCTTTATTGGCATGGGAAACATATGTTAACATTGCCAAAGCAAGTGAAGTAGATAATACACAAAAGTGAAATAAACAATCAAAATGAACAGTAAACATTACACTTACAAAAGTTCCTAAATAATAAAGACATTTCAAATGTCATATTATGTATATATACAGTGTTGTAACGATGTGCAAATAGTTAATGTACAAAGGGGAAAATAAATAAACATAAATATAGGTTGTATTCACAATGGTGTTTGTTCTTCACTGGTTTCCCTTTTCTTGTGGCAACAGGTCACACATCTTGCTGCTGTGATTGCACACTGTGGAATTTCACCCAATAGATATGGGAGTTTATCAAAATTGGGTTTGTTTTCGAATTCTTTGTGTGTCTGTGTAATCTGAGGGGAATAATGTGTCTCTAATATGGACATACATTTGGCAGGGGGTTAGGAAGTGCAGCTCAGTTTCCACCTCATTTTGTGGACAGTGTGCACATAGCCTGTCTTCTCTTGAGAGCCAGGTCTGCCTACGGCGGCCTTTCTCAATAGCAAGACTATGCTCACTGAGTCTGTACATAGTCAAAGATTTCCTTAATTTTGGGTCAGTCACAGTGTTCCTGCCACTGTGTACTCTCTGTTTAGGGCCAAAAGGCATTCTAGTTTGCTCTGTTTTTTTGTCAATTATTTCCAATGTGTCAAGTCATTATCTTTTTGTTCTCTCGTGATTTGGTTTGGTCTAATTGTGTTGCTGTGTGGGGTCTGTTTGTGAACAGAGCCCTAGGACCAGCTTGCTTTGGGGGCTCTTCTCCAGGTGTAGTTCTTTGTAGGTGATGGCTTTGTTATGGAAGTTTGGGGAATTGCTTCCTTTTAGGTGGTTGTAAAATTTAACGGCTCTTTTCTGGATTTTGATAATCAGTGGGTATCGGCCTAATTCTGCTCTGCATGCATTATTTGGTGTTCTATGTTGTACACAGAGAATATTTTTTGCAGAATTCTGCATGTAGATTCTCAATTTGGTGGTTGTCCCATTTTGTGAATTCTTGGTTGGTGTGCAGACCCCAGACCTCACAACCATAAGGGGCAATGGGTTCTATAACTGACTTCAAGTATTTTTAGCCTGATCCTAATTGGTATGTCGAATTTTATGTTCCTTTTGATGGCATAGAAGGCCCTACTTGCCTTGTCACTCAGATCATTCACAGCTTTGTGGAAGTTATCTGTGGCGCTGATGTTTAGACCAAGGTATGTATAGTTTTTTGTGTGCTCTAGGGCAACGGTATCTAGATGGAATTTGTATTCGTGGTCCTGGGAACTGGTTTGGAACACCATTATTTTTGTCTTACTGAGATTTACTGTCAAGGCCCAGGTGTCACAGAATCTGTCCAGAAGATCTAGGTGCTGCTGTAGACCCTCCTTGGTTGGGGACAAAAGCACCAGATCATCAGCAAACAGTAGACATTTGACTTCAGAATCTAGTAGGGTGAGGCCGGGTGCTGGAGACTGTTCTAGTGCTCTCGCCAATTCGTTCATAAATATGTTGAAGTGGGTGGGGCTTAAGATGCATCCCTGCCTCACCCCACGGCCCTGTAGAAAGAAATGTGTATTTTTTGCTAATTTTAACCGCACACTTTCTGTTTGTGTACATACATTGTATAATGTCATATGTTTTTTCCCCCAATACCAGTTTCCATTCATTTGTATAGCAGACCCTCATGCCAAATTGAGTCGAAGGATTTTTTGAAATCAACAAAGCATAAGAAGACTTTGCCTTTGTTTTGGTTCATTTGTCTGTCAATTAGGGTGAGCAGTGTGAATACATGGTCTGTCGTACGATAATTTGGTAAAAAGTAAATTTGACATTTGCTCATTACATTGTTTTCCCTGAGGAAATGTACTAGTCTGCTGTTCAAGTTAATGCAGAGGATTTTCCCATGGTTTCTGTTTCACGGTAGTTATTTTGGGTCAAATTTGTCTCCACTTTTGTGGATTGGGGTGATCAGTCTTTGGTTCCAAATATTGTGGAATATGCCAGATCTGAGGATGTTAAAGAGTTTAAGTATAGCCAATTGGAATTTGTGGTCTGTATATTATTTCATTTCATTTAGGATACCATCAACCCAACTGGCCTTTTTGGGTTGTAGGGTTTGTATTTTGCGCTGTAGTTCATTCAATGTAAGTGGAGAATCCAGTGGGTTCTGGAAGTCTTTAATAGTTGATTGTAAGATTTGTATTTGAGCATGTATATATTTTTGCTGTTTGTTCTTTGTTATAGAGCCAAACAGATTGGAGAAGTGGTTTACCCATACATCTCCGTTTTGGATAGATAACTCTTTGTGTTGTTGTTTGTTTAGAGTTCTCCAATTTTCCCAGAGGTGCTTAGATTCTATGGATTCTTCAATTACATTGAGTTGATTTCTGACGTGCTGTTCCTTCTTTTTCCATAATGTATTTCTGTATTGTTTTAGTGATTCATCATAGTGAAGGCATTGGCTCAGGTTTTCTCGGTCTCTATGTTTTTGGATGGACAGGTTTCTCATTTTCTTTCTTAGGTTTCTGCATTTTTCATGAAACCATTTGTCGTTCTTGTTCATTTTCTTAGGTTGTCTGCTTGAATTTTTTTTATTTGATAGGGAAGCTGAGAGGTCAAATATACTGTTTAGGTTTTCTACTGCCAAGTTTACACCTTCAGTATTACAGTGAAACATTTTATCTAGGAAATTGTCTAGAAGGGATTGTATTTGTTGTTGCCTGATTTTCTATGCTACTTTCCTTCAATCTATAGCATTTCTTAATATTAAACAGTTTCTTTGGCATTGATGCCTCATGATTGAGTATTGCTCTGTTCAAGTGGACTGATTTTGCTGTGGTCTGATAGGGGTGTCAGTGGACTGACTGTGAACACTTTAAGATACTCTGGGATGAGGTCAGTGATAAAGTAGTCCACAGTACTACTGCCAAGATATGAGCTATAGGTGTCGAGTCCCCTCGAAGCCTACCATTGACTATATACATACCCAGCTTGCAATAGAGCTGCAGGAGTTGTGACCCGTTTTTGTTGGTTATGTTGTCGTAGTTGTGTCTGGGGGGCATATGGGGGAGGGAATGCTGTCACCTCCAGGTACAATTGAAGTCGGAAGTTTACATACACCTTAGCCAAATACATTTAAACTCAGTGTTTCACAATTTCTGACATTTAATAAGTGTAAAAATTCCCTGTCTTAAGTCAGTTAGGATCACCACTTTATTTTAATAATGTGAAATGTCAGAATAATAGTAGAGAGAATGATTTATTTCAGCTTTTATTTCTTTCATCACATTCACAGTGGGTCAGAAGTTTACATACACTCAATTAGTATTTGGTAGCGTTGCCTTTAAATTGTTTAACTTGGGTCAAACATTTTGGGTAGCCTTCCACAAGCTTCCCACAATAAGTTGGGTGAATTTTGGCCCATTCCTCCTGACAGAGAAGGTGTAACTGAGTCAGGTTTGTAGGCCTCCTTGCTCGCACACGCTTTTTCAGTTCTGCCCACAAATCTTCTATAGGATTGAGGTCAGGGCTTTGTGATGGCCACTCCAATACCTTGACTTTGTTGTCCTTAAGCCATTTTGCCACAACTTTGGAAGTTTGCTTGGGGTCATTGTCCATTTGGAAGACACATTTACGACCAAGCTTTAACTTCCTGACTGATGTCTTGAGATGTTGCTTCAATATATCCACATAATTATCCACCCTGATGATGCCATCTATTTTGTGAAGTGCACCAGTCCCTCCTGCAGCAATGCACCCCCACAACATGATGCTGCCACCCCCGTGCTTCACGGTTGGGATGGTGTTCTTCGGCTTGCAAGCATCCCCCTTTTTCCTCCAAACATAATGATGGTGATTATGGCCAAACAGTTATATTTTTGTTTCATCAGACCAGAGGACATTTCTCCAAAAAGTACGATCTTTGTCCCCATGTGCAGTTGAAAACCATAGTCTGGCTTTTTTTATGGCGGTTTTGGAGCAGTGGCTTCTTCCTTGCTGAGTGGCCTTTCAGGTTATGTCGATATAGAACTCGTTTCACTCTGGATATAGGTACTTTTGTACCTGTTTCCTCCAGCATCTTCACAAGGTCCTTTGCTGTTGTTCTGGAATTGATTTGCACTTTTCGCACCAAAGTACGTTCATCTCTAGGAGACAGAACTTGTCTCCTTCCTGAGCGGTATGACGGCTGCCTGGTCCCATGGTGTTTATACTTGCGTACTATTGTTTGTACAGATGAATGTGGTACCTTCAGGCATTTGGAAATTGTTCCCAAGGATGAACCAGACTTGTGGAGTTCTACAATATTTTTTCAGAGGTCTTGGCTGATTTCTTTTGATTTTCCCATGTTGTCAAGCAAAGAGGCACTGAGTTTGAAGGTAGGCCTTGAAATACATCCACAGGTCCACCTCCAAATGACTGAAATTATGTCAATTAGCCTAACAGAAGCTTCTAAAGCCATGACATAATTTTCTGGAATTCACCAAGCTGTTTAAAGGCACAGTCAAATTAGTGTATGTAAACTTCTGACCCACTGGAATTGTAATACAGTGAATTATAAGTGAAATAATCTGTCTGTAAACAATTGTTGGAAAAATTACTTGTGTCATGCACAAAGTAGATGTCCTAACCGACTTGCCAAAACTATAGTTTGTTAACAAGAAATTTGTGGAGTGGTTGAAAAATGAGTTTTAATGATTCCAACCTAAGTTTTTGTAAGGCTACCCGAAACATTTGACCCAAGTTAAACAATTTAAAGGCAATCCTACCTAATACTAATTGAGTATATGTAAACTTCTGAAATAAAAGCTGAAATAAATCATTCTCTCTACTATTATTCTGACATTTCACATTCTTAAAATAAAGTGGTGATCCTAACTGACCTAAGACGGAATTTGTACTAGGATTGAATGTCAGAAATTGTGAAAAACTGAGTTTAAATGTATTTGGCTGCTGTATATAAGATGTATGTAAACTTCTGACTTCAACTGTACATACTCTACTAATACATTCTCTACTGCTACACACTCTCCTAATTCATATTCTATACACAAATACTATTCCAATACATACTATACTAATACATGCTATATTAATGCATACTCTACTGACATATACTCTACCCACGCATAGTCTACTAATACAACCTCTACTATACACACATACTCCACTAACACATACTCTATACACACATACACACATACTCTACAAATACATACTCTATTAATACATACTGTACACACGCTACTCCACTAATAATAGTTTATACACAAATGCTATAATAATTCTCTACTTTACTAATAAATACTCAACTAACACATACTCTACTAGTTCATGCTCTACCAAAACATACTCTGGTAACACATACTCTACTAATACATACTATACCACCACATACTTTACTAATGCATACTATACTAATACATACTCTATACTCACATACTCCACTAATACACACTCGCCTAATACATACTCTACTAATACATACTCTACTAATACATACTCTATACGAACACACTATACTAATACATAGTCTACTAATACATATTCAACTAATACATACTCGACTAATAAATACTCTGCTAATACATACTCTATATGCACATACTATACTAATACATACTCTACACACATACTCTATACACACATACTCTGCTAATGCATATTCTACCAATACATACTCGACTATTAAATACTCAACTAATACATATTCTATAAACACGTACTCTATTAATAAATACTATACTAATACATAATCTACTAACACATACTCTACTAATACATACTCTACATATACACACTCTACTAGACATGGTCTACTAATACATACTATACTAATACATACTATATATACACATACTTTACAAATAAATACTCTACTAATACATACTCTACTAATACATACTATACTACTATGCGATCTACTAATACATAGACTAGTAATACATACTATGTGAACACATACTCTACTAATACATACTATATTAATACATACTCTATGAACACCTACTCTACTAATACATACTCCACTAACACATATTCTGCTAACATGTATTCTACTGATACATACTGTAATAACACATACTCCACTAACAGATACGTTACTAACATGTACTCTTCTAATACATACTCTACTAATAGATACTCTACTAATACATACTTTATTCACACACACTGTGCTAATACATAGTACACTAATACATAATCTACTAATAAATACTTTGCTAATACATACTCTACTAATAAATACTATATATACAAATGCTTTACTAATACAACCTCTACTAATACATGCTTTACTAATGCATACTCTACTAACACACACTCTACTGATACATACTCTACCAATACATACTCTTCTAATACATTCTCTACTAATACATACGCTATACATACATAATATACTAATACATACTATACATATACATACTCTTCTAATACATTCTCTTCTAATGCATACTCTACTAACACATGCATACTCTACCAATACATACTCTTCTAATACATACTATACATATACATACTCTACTAACACATTCTTTACTAATACATACTATACTAATACATACTATATATACATACTTTACTAATACAAACTCTACATAGTACACTAATACATAATCTACTAATAAATACTTTGCTAATACATACTCTACTAATAAATACTATATATACAAATGCTTTACTAATACAACTTCTACCAATACATGCTTTACTAATGCATACTCTACTAACACATACTCGACTGATACATACTCTACTAATACATACTCTTCATATACATTATCTACTAATACATACTCTATACATTAATTCTCTACTAATACATACTCTATAAAACATACTATACTAATACATACTCTGCTATTACAATCTCTACTAACCCATACTATACTAATGCATACTCTACTATTACATACTCTACTAATGCATACTCTACTAATATCAATCAAATGCATTGATGAAGCCCTTTTTAAATCAGCAGACGTCCCAAAGTAGTATACAGAAACCCACGCTAAAAGCCCAAAAAGCAAGCAATGAAGATGTAGAAGAACTGTGGCTAGGAAAAACTCCCTAGAAAGGCAGGAACCTATGAAGAAACCTAGAGATGAACCAGGATATGAGGGGTGGCCAGTCCTCTTCTGGCTGTGCCGGGTGGAGATTACAAGAATACATGGCCATTTAAGGCCAGATTGTTCTTCAAGATGTTCAAACGTTCAAAGATAACCAGCAGGTTCAAATAATAATCACAGGGGTTGTAGAGGGTGCTACAGGTCAGAACCTCAGCAATAAATGTCTGTTGGCTTTTTATAGCCAAGCATTCAGAGGTTGCGACAGCAGGTGCGGTTGAGAGAGAGAGAGAGAGTCGAAAACAGCAGGTAGCACGTCCGGTGAACAGGTCAGGGTTCCCTAGCCACTGGCAAAACAGTTGAAACTGGAGCAGCAGCATGACCAGGTGTGGAGGGAGGATAGGGAGAAAGGGAGAGAGAATTAGAGGACGGATACTTAAATTCACACAGGACACCAGATAAGAAAGGAGAATTACACCAGATAAAACAGACTGACCCTAGCCCCCCATAGATTATTGCAGCACACTGAGAGAGGGGTGGGCCCGTCCGACAATACCCCCCAGATAGGGCCTACCAGGCAGAATATAACCCCACCCACTTTGCCAAAGCACAGTCAAAGCACAGCCTCCACACCACTAGAGGGGGTCCCGTGTGGCTCAGTTGGTAGAGCATGGTGTTTGCAACGCCAGGGTTGTGGGCTCGATTTCCACGGGGGACCAGTACGGAGAAAAAAATGTATGAAATGTATGCATTCACTACTGTAAGTCGCTCTGGATAAGAGTGTCTGCTAAATGACTAAAATGTACTAAACCACAAACTTACTACCCTGAGACAAGTCTGAGTATAGCCCACAAAGATGTCCTCCACAGCACGAGCCCAAAGGGGGGCAAACTGTACTGTGTACACACATACTATACTAGTACATATTCTACTAATACATACTCCACTAACACGTACTCTACTAATACTACTATACTAATACATACTCTACTAACACTTACTCTACAAATACATACTCTGCTAACACATCCTCTATACACACATACTCTACAAATATATACTCCACTAATACATACTCTATAAACACATACTAATACATACTATACACATCTTTATTTAATTTTGTTATTATCGATCCCCATTAGCCAAGGCAGCAGCTACTCTTCCTGGGGTCCAGCAAAATTAAGGCAGTTTCTACCATTTTAAAAACATTACAATTAATTCACAGATTTTACAACACGTGTGCCCTCAGGCCCTCAGGCTATACTAATGCATACTCTACTAATGCATACTCTACTAACACATACTCTGCTAATAGATACTCTACTAACACATACTCTACTAATACATACTCTACTAATACATACTCTACTAACACATACTCTACTAACACATACTCTGCTAATAGATACTCTACTAATACATACTCTACTAATACATACTCTACTAACACATACTCTGCTAATAGATACTCTGTGTTCAACTGCTGTTTCCTGTTTCCGGTCACAACTTGCAGACTTGTTTACGCTGCTGTGCGTTTTTGTTGCCGTTTTTACTTTGCTACCTGACGGTTTTTACTTTTTCATTACCTTATATTTTTACTTTTTCGCTCACTCAACTTTTTTTTCCCTTCAACTTTCCTACCCCGGAGGTTTTATCTGGACATGGTTCGTCAGGACTTCAAACAGCCGAAGCTAAGTAACATTAACATGATGCCTTCTAATTGCAGTCGTTGTACTCATAATATACAGGAGAACGATCGCCTTACGGCAAGGATAGCTGTGCTGCAAGCCCAGCTTCAGACGCAATCGTTAGGCAAGGGTCATTTCAGTGTAGGAAAGGATGAAACAGCGTCTGTGCCACCAGCAAGTTCAGATAGTAACGTTAGTATAAACCCCCTCGCACGGTCCCCGCAGCCGGACATCTTTCTCATGGCGTCTGGAGGGAAACGCTGTAGGAATGCTCAACCGGTGTCGCTTATTCAGCCGACAGAAACTTTAACCGGTTCTCCCCATTAAGCGAGTCGGAGTCGGAGGCCGAGACTTCTCTGGTCTCTGCTCCTCCCGTTGTGGGGTCTGAGACACCGACGGCTCCCACCATTAGCTCTGACAAATTGAAAACCCTAGTCATTGGCGACTCCATTACCCGCAGTATTAGACTTAAAACTAATCATCCAGCGATCATACACTGTTTACCAGGGGGCAGGGCTACCGACGTTAAGGCTAATCTAAAGACGGTGCTGGCTAAAGATAAAACTGGCGAGTGTAGAGAGTATAGAGATATTGTTATCCACGTCGGCACCAACGATGTTAGGATGAAACAGTCAGAGGTCACCAAGCGCAACATAGCTTCAGCATGTAAATCAGCTAGAAAGATGTGTCGGCATCGATTAATTGTCTCTGGCCCACTCCCAGTTAGGGGGAGTGATGAGCTCTACAGCAGAGTCTCACAACTCAATCGCTGGATGAAAACTGTTTTCTGCCCCTCCCAAAAGATAGAATTTGTAGATAACTGGCCCTCTTTCTGGGATTCACCCACAAACAGGACCAAGCCTGGCCTGCTGAGGAGTGACGGACTCCATCCTAGCTGGAGGGGTGCTCTCATCTTATCTACGAACATAGACAGGGCTCTAACTCCTCTAGCTCCACAATGAAATAGGGTGCAGGCCAGGCAACAGGCTGTTAGCCAGCCTGCCAGCTTAGTGGAGTCTGCCACTAGCACAGTTAGCGTAGTCAGCTCAGCTTTCCCCATTGAGACCGTGTCTGTGCCTCGATCTAGGTTGGGCAAAATTAAAAATGGCGGTGTTCGCTTCAGTAATCTTACTAGTATAAAGACCTCCTCCATTCCTGCCATTATTGAAAGAGATTGTGATACTTCACATCTCAAAATTGGGTTACTTAATGTTAGATCCCTCACTTCCAAGGCAGTTATAGTCAATGAACTAATCACTGATCATAATCTTGATGTGATTGGCCTGACTGAAACATGGCTTAAGCCTGATGAATTTACTGTGTTAAATGAGGCCTCACCCCCTGGTTACACTAGTGACCATACCCCCCGTGCATCCGGCAAAGGCGGAGGTGTTGCTAACATTTACGATAGCAAATTTCAATTTACAAAAGAAAAACAATGACGTTTTCGTCTTTTGAGCTTCTAGTCATGAAATCTATGCAGCCTACTCAATCACTTTTTATAGCTACTGTTTACAGGCCTCCTGGGCCATATGCAGTGTTCCTTACTGAGTTCCCTGAATTCCTATCGGATCTTGTAGTCATAGCAGATAATATTCAAATTTTTGGTGACTTTAACATTCACATGGAAAAGTCCACAGACCCACTCCAAAAGGCTTTCGGAGCCATCATCGACTCAGTGGGTTTTGTCCAACATGTCTCTGGACCTACTCACTGTCACAGTCATACTCTGGACCTAGTTTTGTCCCATGGAATAAATGTTGTGGATCTTAATGTTTTTCCTCATAATCCTGGATTATCGGACCACCATTTTATTGCGTTTACAATTGCAACAAATAATCTGCTCAGACCCCAACCAAGGAAGATTAAAAGTCGTGCTATAAATTCTCAGACAACCCAAAGATTCCTTGATGCCCTTCCAGACTCCCTCTGCCTACCCAAGGACGTTAGGGGACAAAAATCAGTTAACCACCTAACCGAGGAACTCAATTCAACCTTGCGCGATACCCTAGATGCAGTTGCACCCCTAAAAATTAAAAACATCTGTCATAAGAAACTAGCTCCCTGGTATACAGAAAATACACGAGCTCTGAAACAAGCTTCCAGAAAATTGGAACGGAAATGGCGCCACACTAAACTGGAAGTCTTCCGACTAGCTTGGAAAGACAGTACCGCGCAGTATCGAAGAGCCCTCACTGCTGCACGATCATCCTATTTTTCCAACTTAATTGAGGAAAATAAGAACAATCCGAAATTTCTTTTTGACACTGTCGCAAAGCTAACTAAAAAGCAGCATTCGCAAATGGAGGATGGCTTTCACTTCAGCAGTAATAAATTTATGAACTTCTTTGAGGAAAAGATCATGATCATTAGAAAGCAAATTACGGACTCCTCTTTAAATCTGGGTATTCCTCCAGGGCTCCATTGTCCTGAGTCTGCACAACTCTGCCAGGACCTAGGATCAAGGGAGATACTAAAGTGTTTTAGTACTATATCTCTTGACATAATGATGAAAATAATCATGGCCTCCAAACCCTCAAGCTGCATACTGGACCCTATTCCAACTAAACTACTGAAAGAGCTGCTTCCTGTGCTTGGCCCTCCTATGTTGAACATAATAAACGGCTCTCTATCCACCGGATGTGTACCAAGCTCACTAAAAGTGGCAGTAATAAAGCCTCTCTTGAAAAAGCCGAATCTTGACCCAGAAATTATAAAAAACTATCGGCCTATATCGAATCTTCCATTCCTCTCAAAAAAAATTTAAAAAGTTGTTGCGCAGCAACTCACTGCCTTCCTGAAGACAAACAATGTATACGAAACGCTTCAGTCTGGTTTTAGACCCCATCATAGCACTGAGACTGCACTTGTGAAGGTGGTAAATGACCTTTTAATGACGTCAGACCGAGGCTCTGCATCTGTCCTCATGCTCCTAGATCTTAGTGCCGCTTTTGATACCATCGATCACCACATTCTTTTGGAGAGATTGGAAACCCAAATTGGTCTACATGGACAAGTTCTGGCCTGGTTTAGATCTTATCTGTCGGAAAGATATCAGTTTGTCTCTGTGAATGGTTCGTCCTCTGACAAATCAATTGTAAATTTCGGTGTTCCTCAAGGTTCCGTTCTAGGACCACTATTGTTTTCACTATATATTTTACCTCTTGGGGATGTCATTCGAAAACATAATGTTAAATTTCACTGCTATGCGGACGACACACAGCTGTACATTTCAATGAAACATGGTGAAGCCCCAAAATTGCCCTCGCTAGAAGCCTGTGTTTCAGACATAAGGAAGTGGATGGCTGCAAATTTTCTACTTTTAAACTCGGACAAAACAGAGATGCTTGTCCTAGGTCCCAAGAAACAAAGAGATCTTCTGTTGAATCTGACAATTAATCTGGATGGTTGTACAGTCGTCTCAAATAAAACTGTGAAGGACCTCGGCGTTACTCTGGACCCTGATCTCTCTTTTGAAGAACATATCAAGACTGCTTCAAGGACAGCTTTTTTCCATCTACGTAACATTGCAAAAATCAGAAACTTTCTGTCCAAAAATGACGCAGAAAAATTAATCCATGCTTTTGTTACTTCTAGGCTCGACTACTGCAATGCTCTACTTTCCGGCTACCCGGATAAAGCACTAAACAAACTTCAGTTAGTGCTAAATACGGCTGCTAGAATCCTGACTAGAACCAAAAAATGTGATCATATTACTCCAGTGCTAGCCTCCTTACACTGGCTTCCTGTTAAGGCAAGGGCTGATTTCAAGGTTTTACTGCTAACCTACAAAGCATTACATGGGCTTGCTCCTACCTATCTTTCCGATTTGGTCCTGCCGTACATACCTACACGTACGCTACGGTCACAAGACGCAGGCCTCCTAATTGTCCCTAGAATTTCTAAGCAAACGGCTGGAGGTAGGGCTTTCTCCTATAGAGCTCCATTTTTATGGAATGGTCTGCCTACCCATGTGAGAGACGCAGACTCAGTCTCAACCTTTAAGTCTTTACTGAAGACTTATCTCTTCAGTAGGTCCTATGATTAAGTATAGTCTGGCCCAGGAGTGTGAAGGTGAACGGAAAGGCTGGAGCAACGAACCGCCCTTGCTGTCTCTGCCTTGTCGGTTCCCCTCTTCCCACTGGGATTCTCTGCCTCTAACCCTTTTACAGGGGCTGAGTCACTGACTTACTGGTGTTCTTCCATGCCGTCCATGGGAGGGGTGCGTCACTTGAGTAGGTTGAGCCACTGACGTGGTCTTCCTGTCTGGGTTGGCGCCCCCCCTTGGGTTGTGCCGTGGCGGACATCTTTGTGGGCTATACTCGGCCTTGTCTTCGGACGGTAAGTTGGTGGTTGTAGATATCCCTCTAGTGGTGTGGGGGCTGTGCTTTGGCAAAGTGGGTGGGGTTATATCCTGCCTGTTTGGCCCTGTCCGGGGGTATCATCGGATGGGGCCACAGTGTCTTCTGATCCCTCCTGTCTCAGCCTCCAGTATTTATGCTGCAGTAGTTTATGTGTCGGGGGGCTAGGGTCAGTCTGTTACATCTGGAGTATTCTCTTGTCTTATCCGGTGTCCTGTGTGAATGTAAATATGCTCTCTCAAATTCTCTCTTTCTCTCTTTCTTTCTTTCTCTCGGAGGACCTGAGCCCTAGGACCATGCCTCAGGACTACCTGGCATGATGACTCCTTGCTGTCCCCAGTCCACCTGGCCATGCTGCTGCTCCAGTTTCAACTGTTCTGCCTGCGGCTACGGAACCCTGACCTGTTCACCGGACGTGCTTGTTGCACCCTCGACAATTACTATGATTATTATTATTTGACCATGCTGGTCATTTACGAACATTTTAACATCTTGACCATGTTCTATTATAATATCCACCTGGCACAGCCAGAAGAGGACTGGCCACCCCTCATAGCCTGGTTCCTCTCTAGGTTTCTTCCTAGGTTTTTGGCCTTTCTCAGGAGTTTTTCCTAGGGAGTTTTTCCCAGCCACCGTGTTTCTTTCACATGCATTGCTTGCTGTTTGGGGTTTTAGGCTGGGTTTCTGTACAGCACTTTGAGATTTCAGCTGATGTACGAAGGGCTATATAAATAAATTTGATTTGATTTGATTTGATACATACTCTACTAATACATACTCTACTAACACATACTCTGCTAATAGATACTCTACTAATGCATACTCTACTAACACATACTCTACTAATAGATACTCTACTCATACATACTCTACTAATACATACTCCACTAACACATACTCTACTAATAGATACTCTATTCATACATACTCTACTAATACATGCTCTACTAACACATACTCTGCTAATAGATACTCTACTAATGCATACTCTACTAACACATACTCTACTAATAGATACTCTACTCAGACATACTCTACTAATACATACTCCACTAACACATACTCTACTAATAGATACTCTATTCATACATACTCTACTAATACATGCTCTACTAACACATACTCTGCTAATAGATACTCTACTAATGCATACTCTACTAACACATACTCTGCTAATAGATACTCTACTCAGACATACTCTACTAATACATACTATACTAACAAATACTCTACTCATGCATACCCTACTAATACATACTCTACTAATAGGTACTCTACTCATACATACTCTACTAATACATACTATACTAATATATACTCTACTCATACATACTCTACTAATAGATACTCTACTAATACATACTCTACTAATACACACTCTATACACAAATGCTCTACTAATATATTATCTGCTAATACACTCTTTGTTCTACATGTGTTGTATCATTTTACTGCAATAAATGCCCAATTCTCCAGGAGTTACTGTTATATTAGCAGTCAGACGTCTTTGTCCTTCGTCTTGTCGTGTCCCATGTATATATATATTTACATATTTTCTTCACATATCTTTTTATATATTTTTTCCTAAAAACTCAATCTCAAAACATTCTCCTGCAACCCGCCACACCAATTAAAATATATATATATATATATTATTTACCTCTAATCTGAAATCTGAAATCCACAACAGAAGCTATCCAGAGGTTAGCCAGAGGTTGGCCAGTTCACTGGCTAACGTTGGAGTTCAGCTAGCCACGGTTGGCGGTCATCAGCTATCCCTTAGCTCAAAAAGCTATCGCCAGTTTTGTACAGCGCGACTCAGACCAGAGCATACCGGACCTATTCTCTCTCCATAACCGCGGATTTCTACCGCAGGCTCTGGACATTTACACCTGGATCTTGCGGCTAGCTAGCTGCTACCTGAGTGACTATTGGCTAACATCGGTCCCGGAGCTAACATCAATTATTCCGGAGCTAGCCAGCTGAAGAGTTCCATCAGCCACTCCTGGGCTACAATCACCTATCCGGACCCATTTTACTGCCGATGCTGAGCCCCATCGGGCCTTCACAACTGTACTACCAACGTTATCTGCCCGAGGGAGTTATCCAACTGGCCCCTCCGTCGTGACGTAACCTGAACACCCATCTGCGGCCCGCTAATCATTAGCTGTCTTATCGGCTGCTCTCTGAATAGGTCTATCGGACAATTTTCTTGGGCCACTATAACTATAACTATTTTGCCAATTGGACTTGTCCCCCCTATCACACGGAACCCCACTAATCTACAGACGGAAACGCACGAGGTGGCTAAAAACAGACCTCCCTCCATTTTCTGCCAGCTTGCTACCTATGGCCCGGCTAGCTGTCTGAATCCCACGGAACCCTTATGATCACTCGGCTAAGCATGCCTCTCCTTAATGTCAATATGCCTTGTCCATTGCTGTTCTGGTTAGTGTTTATTGGCTTATTTCACTGTAGAGCCTCTAGCCCTGCTCATTATACCTTATCCAACCTTTCAGTTCCACCACCCACACATGCTATGACATCTTCTGGTTTCAATTATGTTTCTAGAGACAATACCTCTCTCATCATCACTCAATGCCTTGGTTTACCTCCACTGTATTCACATCCTACCATACCTTTGTCTGTACATTATACCTTGAAGCTATTTTATCGCCCCCAGAAACCTGCTCCTTTTACTCTCTGTTCCGAACGTGCCTGCAGAGTTCTGTCCTACTATCCAGGTCTGTACCCAAACAATTTGAACTTCTACTTTTAAAAATCCATCTCTCTAAAAACAAGTCTCTCACCCTTGCCACCTGCTATAGACCACCCTCTGCCCCCAGCTGTGCTCTGGACTTCATATGTTAACTGATTGCCCCCATCTATCTTCAGAACTCGTGCTGCTAGGTGACCTAAACTGGGACATGCTTAACACACCAGCCATCCTACAATCTAAGCTTGATGCCCTCAATCTCACACAAATTATCAATGAACCTACTAGGTACCACCCCAAAGCCATAAACACAGGCACCCTCATAGATATCATCCTAACCAACTTGCCCTCTAAATACACCTCTGCTGTTTTCAACCAAGATCTCAGCTATCACTGCCTCATTGCCTGCATCCGTAATGAGTCAGTGGTCAAACAACCTCCACTCATCACTGTCAAATGCTCCCTGAAACATTTCAGCGAGCAAGCCTTTCTAATCGACCTGGTCCGGGGTATCCTGAAAGGATATTGACCTCATCTTATCAGTAGAGGATGTCTGGTTATTTTTTTTAAATGCCTTCCTCACCATCTTAAATAAGCATGCCCCATTCAAGAAATGTAGAACCAGGAACAGATATAGCCCTTAGTTCTCTCCATACCTGACTGCCCTTAACCAACACAAAAACATCCTGTGGCGTTCTGCATTAGCATCGAACAGCCCCCTTGATATGCCAGTTAGATAAGCCAAGGCTAGCTTTTTCAAGCAGAAATTTGCTTCCTGCAACACAAACTCAAAAAAGTTCTGGGACACTGTAAAGTCCATGGAGAATAAGAACACCTCCTCCCAGCTACCCACTGCACTGAGGATAGGAAACACTGTCACCTCCGATAAATCCACTATAATTGAGAATTTCAAAAAGCATTTTTCTACAGCTGGCCATGCTTTCCACCTGGCTACCCCTACCGCGGTCACCAGCACTGCACCCCCCCACAGCTACTCACCCAAGCCTTCCCCAATTCTCCTTCTCCCAAATCCAAATCAGCCGGGCTAGACAATCTGGACCCTTTCTTTCTAAAATTATCTGCCGAAATTGTTGCAAACCCTATTACTAGCCTGTTCAACCTCTCTTTCCTGTCGTCTGAGAATCCAAAAGATTGGAAAGCAACTGCTGTCATCCCCCTCTTCAAAGGAGGGGACACTCTTGACCAAACTGCTACAGACCTATATCTATCTTACCCTGCCTTTCTAAGGTCTTCGAAAGCCTAGTCAACAAACAGATTACCGACCATTTCGAATCCCACCGCACCTTCTCCGCTATGCAATCTGGTTTCAGAGCTGGTCATGGGTGCACCTCAGACACGCTCAAGGTCCTAAACGATATCGTAACCGCCATCGATAAGAAACAATACTGTGCTGCCGTATTCATTGACCTGGCCAAGGATTTCAACTCTGTCAATCACCACATCCTCATCGGCAGACTCAATAGCCTTGGTTTCTCAAATGATTGCCTCGCCTGGTTCACCAACTACTTCTCTGATAGAGATCAATGTGTAAAATCGGATGGCCTGTTGTCCGGGCCTCTGGTAGTCTCTATGGGGGTGCCACAGGGTTCAATTCTTGGGCCAACTCTTTTCTCTGTATACATCAATGATGTCGCTCTTGTTGCTGGTGAGTCTCTGATCCACCTCTACGCAGACGACACCATTCTGTATACTTCTGGCCCTTCTTTGGACACTGTGTTAACAACCCTCCAGACGAGCTTCAATGCCATACAACTCTCCTTCCGTGGCCTCCAACTGCTCTTAAATACAAGTAAAACTAAATGCACTAGCTTTAAGCACCAGCTGTCAGAGCAGCTCACAGATCACTGCACCTGTACATAGCCCATCTATAATTTAGCCCAAACAACTACCTCTTCCCCTACTGTATTTATTTATTTTATGCTCTTCAACCGATCGCTGCCCGTACCTGCCCGCCCGTCCAGCATTACTATTCTGGACGGTTCTTACTTAGAATATGTGGACAACTACAAATACCTAGGTGTCTGGTTAGACTCTAAGCTCTCCTTCCAGACTCACATCAAACATCTCCAATCCAAAGCTAAATCTAGAATTGGCTTCCTATTTCTCAACAAAGCATCCTTCACTCATGCTGCCAAACATACCCTCGTAAAACTGACCATCCTACCGATCCTCGACTTCAGCGATGTTATTTACAAAATAGCCTCCAATACCCTACTCAATAAACTGGATGCAGTCTATCACAGTGCCATCCGTTTTGACACCAAAGCCCCATATACTACCCACCACTGCGACCTGTATGCTCTCGTAGGCTGGCCCTCACTTCATACTCGTCGCCATACCCACTGGCTTCAGGTCATCTACAAGACCCTGCTAGGTAAAGTCCCCCCTTATCTCAGCTCACTGGTCACCATAGCAACACCCACCTGTAGCACGCGCTCCAGCAGGTATATCTCTCTGGTCACCCCCAAAGCCAATTCCTCCATTGGCCGTCTCTCCTTCCAGTTCTCTGCTGCCAATGACTGGAACGAACTACAAAAATCTCTGAAACTGGAAACACTTATCTCCCTCACTAGCTTAAAGCACCAGCTGTCAGAGCAGCTCACAGATCACTGCACCTGTACATAGCCCATCTATAATTTAGCCCAAACAACTACCCCTTCCCCTACTGTATTTATTTATTTATTTTGCTCCTTTGCACCCCATTATTTATATTTCTACTTTGCACTTTCTTCTACTACAAATCTACCATTCCAGTGTTTTACTTGCTATATTGTATTTACTTTGCCACCATGGCCTTTTTTGCCTTTACCTCCCTTATTTCACCTCATTTGCTCACATTGTATATAGACTTATTTTTCTACTGTATTATTGACGGTATGTTTGTTTTACTCCATGTGTAACTCTGTGTTGTTGTATGTGTCGAACTGCTTTGCTTTATCTTGGCCAGGTCGCAATTGTAAATGAGAACTTGTTCTCAACTTGCCTACCTGGTTAAATAATGGTAAAATAAAAATAAATAAAATACAAATATTAGTCTATGTGTGAGGTTATAGACCTACAGTTTATATTATATTAGTCTAAGTGAGATATTGTAGACCTACAGTCAGGTTCCAGATTTCAGTTTCCATTTAACCCATCTGCACAGTAGCCCACAGTTCCCTTTGATGTCCCCGTCTTATGCACTGTCTAATTTGTACGGCTGCCTCACAATCATCACATCATAACATAGTCAGCACGACTCTCGTCCTCTTCTACCAATTCACCAAATGTTTTCCAAACATTATTTTTATGGCCCTCCCTTCTCTTTATTTTCAACTGTCCTTTTTGCCTCAGGGGATCGATCTTAATTTTTCCAGCCCTTTCCTGAAAGCATTTAGCGATTGGCATGTAGTCTATTTGGCGCACGTGCAGTTAGGCCCTAGCTAGGTTTACAAACTAAGGAAATGTAGACTATAGATATTAATTGTACAATAATTATAAATGTATGGATTACCATGTAGTCTACATTCATAGAGTATTACCATGTAGTCTACATTCATAGAGTATTACCATGTAGTCATGTAGCCTACATACATAGCGTATTACCATGTAGTCTACAAACATAGAGTATTACCATGTAGTCGTGTAGTCTACAAACATAGAGTATTACCATGTAGTCGTGTAGTCTACATTCATAGAGTAATACCATGTAGTCTACATTCATAGAGTATTACCATGTAGTCTACATTCATAGAGTATTACCATGTAGTCTACATTCATAGAGTATTACCATGTAGTCTACATTCATACCCCAATAGACAGAAAGTTGATATCATGTACATTGTATTATTTCTACTTCTATATAATGTATTGTTTTATTTCACTTAGTCCTGTCTGTTGGAGCTCGGAGCTTAAGATTTTCACTGTACCCCGCAATTACACCTGCAACCCTGTACATGTGACTATTATACACTCTGAATCTCTGAGAGTACCATTTAAGACACAGACAAAATATATTTTATTAACTTCTGAATCCAGCCCTGAGAGAACAATACTACCTGTCTTTATTTCGCCGTATTATGTCAGCCATGTTGTGCTATAAGGCCCCATGGGACTGTCTGTGTCTGTCTGCCTCTCTCCTAGAGTCCTCCCCAAAAGAACATCTGCCCTATTTTCAGTAACTCCTCTTTCCTCTCCTCTTTCCTCTCCTCTTTCCTCTCCTCCCCTCTTTGACGAGTAAGAAAAGAGGTTCCCTTGAGCTCTCTCCATGATGTATACAGTAACAATACTAAACATAAACACACAGAAATATTAATGGAATATGTCAGGAATCCCTGAAGTGAACAAGCTTCTCTCCTCTCTCTCTCTCTCTCTCTCGCTCTCTCTCTCTCTCTCTCTCTCTCTCTCTCTCTCTCTCTCTCTCTCTCTCTCTCTCTCTCTCTCTCTCTCTCAATTTTCAACATTACACTCACAAAAGCTCCAATAGAATAAAAACATTTCAAATGTAATATTATTTGCAAATAGTTAAAGTACAAAAGGGAAAATAAATAAACATAAATATGGGTTGTATTTACAATGGTGTTTGTTCTTCACTGGTTGCCCTTTTCTTGTGGCAACAGGTCACAAATAATGCAGCTGGGAGGGCACACTGGTATTTCACCCAATAGATATGAGAGTTTATCAATGTTGGATTTGTTATCAAATTATTTGTGAGTCTGTGTGATCTGTGGGAAATATGTGTTTCTAATGTGCTCTTACATTTGGCAGGAGGATAGGAAGTGCAACTCAGGTTCCAAATAATTCCACTGTGTGCTCTCTGTTTAGGGCCAGATAACATTCCAATTTGCTCCATTTTTTGGTTGATTTCAAATAGTTATCTTTTTGCTTTCTCATAATTTGGTTGGGTCTAATTGTGTTGCTGGCCTGAGGCTCTGTGGGGGTCTGTTTGTGTTTGCGAACAGAACCAGAGAACAAGCTGGCCGAGGAGATTCTTCTCTAGGTTTATCTCTCTGTAGGTGAGGGCTTTGTGGTGAAATGTTTGGGTATCGCTTTATTTTAGGTGGCTGTAGAATTTAACAGCTCTTTTCTAGATTTGATAACTAGTGGGTATCGTCCTAATTATGCTCTGCATGCATTGTTTGGGGTTTTACCTTGTATGTGAAGTATATATTCTCTCTCTCTCTCTCTCTCTCTCTTTCTTTCTTTCAAATTCAAGCTGCTTTATTGGCATGAAAAACATTTAGTCAATATTGCCAATGCAACGTCTACAATATTTATTGTAATAAAATTATAAAGAATAAGAAATAATAACATAAAATGGTAGTAAATAGTAATACAAAAAAATTGTAAATATAAAAAGCTAAATGTGGAAAATTAAACTATAACTAACTTATAACTAAATAACTGTCATCTTCATCATTACATCAGTACTACAACTACCATCATCATTTGTAAGGGGTGCGTAACCGGTAGCAGGGAAGTCAGACGCAGGAGAGCAGAACTTGGTAATAGCCGGAGCAGTTTAATCGCAAAACCAACGGCATAAAATGGGTACAAAAACCCGTCGCGCACCAATCAACATGTGCACAAGCCCTTACAATAAACAATCCCACACAAAGACAAGGGGGGAACAGAGGGTTAAATACACAACAAGTGATTGAGGGAATTGAAACCAGGTGTGAGGAAAAACAAGACAAAACACATGGAAAATAAAAAGTGGATCGATGATGGCTAGAAGACTGGAAGATGGCTAGAAGCTCACATGGGGTGGAGTGGTGAGCCGTTCTGACGTTGAGCAGTGAGGCACAATCCACAGGGATCTGTTAATTTATCTGTTTATGATCTATATATTTTGTCGATCAACTTTCCTGGGAAGTCTTTTCTTGGTAGGAGGGTGGACACAACTATATTGGTTGTTGGGAACTGAGCCTGTGCCCGTTCTGCCACTCTTCTCGCTGCCCCAGATACATTTTCACCTTTGGCATGAAGGTCGTTTGTGCCAGTGTGGATGATGATGTTGTCGGGGGTGTCAATCCTGGTCTGACTGAGTAGCTGCATTGCGCTCTCAGTTGTAGGACACCAGAACTTATACACCTGGTGTCTAGGGAATCATCTTTCCTGGACTAAGAACTTCCCATTTGAATCAATAAGGATTGCACTTGTGGTTGATAGTCTGGGTGGAGCAGACTGGGAGGCTGGTAGGTTAACCTGGGCTGGAGCAGACCGGGAGGCTGGTAGGTTGACCTGGGCTGGAGCAGACTGGGAAGAAGGTAGGCTGATCTGGATAGGAGCAGACTGGTAGGCTGGTGCAGTGTCATCAGGCTGTGTGGTGGAGGCCATGCTGGTTGTGCTGGTCTCAGGTTCTGCCTGTGTCGTACCAAGCTGGTGGACATGTTCTCTAGATGCAGAGCACATAATGACTAGCTGCTGGTTGAGGGGGTCAATGTACCTCTCTCTCTGCTCTAGCTCCTCTCTTGTTGTCCTCAGATGGTCTCTGAGGTCATCATTTGTCTGACTCAGTTTGTCCATTCTGCTTTCTAATTTAGCAATAGATGCTCTGCTCTCCTCCCTGAACTGTTTCATCTCTTCTTTTAGTTTCTGGACAGTGTCATCCTCTTTAAGCTTGTTCTCTCTGATAACTGTGCTGCAGACAGTTCTAGTGCCCTCGCCAATTCGTTGATATATATGTTGAAGAGGGTCCAGCTTAAGCTGCATCCCTGTCTTACCCCACGGCCCTGAGGGAAGAAACGTGTGTTTTTTGCCTATTTTAACAGCACACTTGTTGTTTGTGTACATTCATTTTAAAATGTCGTATGTTTTTCCCCCAACACCACTGTCCATCAATTTGTATAGCAGACCCTCATGCCGAATGGAGTCAAAGGCTTTTTTGAAATCAACAAAGCATGAGAAGACTTTGCCTTTGTTTTGGTTTGTTTGTTTGTCAATTAGGGTGTGCTGGGTGAGTACGCGGTCTGTGGTACGGTAATTTGGTAAAAAGTAAATTTGACATTTGCTCAGTACGTTGTTTTCACTGCGGAAATGTACAAGTCTGCTGTGGATGATAATGCAGAGGATTTTCCCAAGGTTGCTGTTGACGCATGTCTCACGGTAGTTATTGGGGTCAAATTTGTCTCCACTTTTGTGGATTGGGGTGATCAGTCTTTGGTTCCAAATATTGTGGAAAATGCCAGATCTGAGGATGATGTTAAAGAGTTTTAGTATAGCCAATTGGAATTTTTCATCTGTATATAGGATTATTTCATTGAGGATACCATCAACACCACAGGCCTTTTTGGGTTGGAGGGTTTTTTTTTTGTCCTGTAGTTCATTGAAGGTAATTGGAGAATCCAGTGGGTTCTGGTAGTCTTTAATAGTTGATTCTAAGATTTGTATTTGATCATGTATATGTTTTTGCTGTTTGTTCTTTATTATAATGCCAAAAAGATTGGAGAAGTGGTTTACCCATACATGTCCATTTTGGATAAATAATTATTCGTTTTTGTCACGTCCTGACCAGTAAAAGGGGTTATTTGTTATTGTAGTTTGGTCAGGACGTGGCAGGGGGTATTTGTTTTATGTGGTTCGGGCTGGTTGTGTTAGTAGTAGGGTGTTTGATTTATTATTCCGGGTTTTGGGCACTATTCTATGTTAATGTATTTCTATGTTCAGTCTAGTCATTTTGTATTTCTATGTTTAGTTAATTGGAGTTGGACTCTCAATTGGAGGCAGGTGTTTTCTTGTTGCCTCTGATTGAGGGTCCTATAAATAGGTATGTGTTTGTGTTAGTATTTTGTGGGAGATTGTTCTTGTTTAGCTGTGTGCCTGACAAGACTGTCAAGTTCGTTTTGTGTTTTGTCTACGGTTTTGGTGTTTTTCCTTCTTCACATAAATAAAAGAAGATCAGTGTACATTTTCCCGCTGCGTCTTGGTCTCAACCCTACGACAACCGTGACAGTGTTGTTGTTTGTTTAGTGTTTTCCAATATTCCCAGAAGTGGCTTTAGAGTCTATGGATTCTTTAATTACATTGAGCTGATTTCTGATGTGCTGTTCCTTCTTTTTCCGTAGTGTATTTCTGTATTGTTTTAGTGATTCGCCATAGTGAAGGCGTAGACTCAGGTTTTCCGGGTCTCTATGTTTTTGGTTAGACAGGTTTCTCAATTTCCTTCTTAGATTTTTGGATTGTTCATCAAACCATTTGTCATTGTTGCAAATTTTTTTGGGTTTTCATTTTTCGATTTATAGATTTGATAGTGAAGCTGAGGTCAAATATACTGTTAAGATTTTCTACTGCCAAGTTTACACCTTCACTATTACAGTGGAACGTTTTGTCCAGGAAGTTGTCTAAAAGGGATTTAATTTTTTTTGCCTAATGGTTTTTTGGTAGGTTTCCAAACTACATTCCTTCCATCTACAGCATTTCTTAATGTTACTCAGTTCCTTTGTCTTTGATGCCTCATGATTGAGTATTGCTCTGTTCAAGTAGACTGTGATTTTGCTGTAGTCTGATAGGGGTGTCAGTGGGCTGACTGTGAACACTCTGAGAGACTCTGGGTTGAGGTCAGTGATAAAGTAGTCTACAGTACTACTGCCAAGAGATGAGCTATAGGTATACCTACCATAGGAGTCTCCTCGACGGCTACCAGTGACTATGTACATACCCAGCGTGCGACAGAGCTGCATGAGTGGTGACTCATTTTTGTTGGTTATGTTGTCATAGGTGTGCCTAGGGGGGCATATGGGGGAGGGAATGCTGTCACCTCCAGGCAGGTGTTTGTCCCCCTGTGTGCTGAGGGTGTCAGGTTCTTGTCCAGTTCTGGCATTTAGGTCGCCACAGTCTAGTGCATGTCTCTGGGCCTTGAAATTATTGATTTCCCCCTCCAGGGCTAAAGTATAGGGAATCTAGTGGGGGGATATACGTAACACACAGGAGGACATTTTTCTCTGTTAAGATAATTTCCTTTTTAATTTCTAGCCAAATGTAAAATGTTCCTGTTTTGAATAATTTAATGGAGGGAGTTAGGTCTGGTCTATACTACATTAGCATACCCCCTCAGTCCCTTCCCTGTTTCACACCTGATAGTTTGGTGGATGGGACTACATTACATTACATTTACATTTAAGTCATTTAGCAGACGCTCTTATCCAGAGCGACTTACAAATTGGTGCATTCACCTATAATATCCAGTAGAACAACCACTTTACAATAGTGCATCTAAATCTTTTAAAGGGGGGGGGTTAGAAGGATTACTTTATCCTATCCCAGGTATTCCTTAAAGAGGTGGGGTTTCAGGTGTCTCCGGAAGGTGGTGATTGACTCCGCTGTCCTGGCATCGTGAGGGAGCTTGTTCCACCATTGGGGTGCCAGAGCGGCGAACAGTTTTGACTGGGCTGAGCGGGAACTGTGCTTCCTCAGAGGTAGGGAGGCGAGCAGGCCAGAGGTGGATGAATGCAGTGCCCTTGTTTGGGTGTAGGGCCTGATCAGAGCCTGAAGGTACGGAGGTGCCGTTCCCCTCACAGCTCCGTAGGCAAGCACCATGGTCTTGTAGCGGATGCGAGCTTCAACTGGAAGCCAGTGGAGAGAGCGGAGGAGCGGGGTGACGTGAGAGAACTTGGGAAGGTTGAACACCAGACGGGCTGCGGCGTTCTGGATGAGTTGTAGGGGTTTGATGGCACAGGCAGGGAGCCCAGCCAACAGCGAGTTGCAGTAATCCAGACGGGAGATGACAAGTGCCTGGATTAGGACCTGCGCCGCTTCCTGTGTGAGGCAGGGTCGTACTCTGCGAATGTTGTAGAGCATGAACCTACAGGATCGGGTCACCGCCTTGATGTTAGTGGAGAACGACAGGGTGTTGTCCAGGATCACGCCAAGGTTCTTAGCACTCTGGGAGGAGGACACAAGGGAGTTGTCAACCGTGATGGCGAGATCATGGAACGGGCAGTCCTTCCCCGGGAGGAAGAGCAGCTCCGTCTTGCCGAGGTTCAGCTTGAGGTGGTGATCCGTCATCCACACTGATATGTCTGCCAGACATGCAGAGATGTGATTCACCACCTGGTTGTCAGAAGGGGGAAAGGAGAAGATTAATTGTGTGTCGTCTGCATAGCAATGATAGGAGAGACCGTGTGAGGATATGACAGAGCCAAGTGACTTGGTGTATAGCGAGAATAGGAGAGGGCCTAGAACAGAGCCCTGGGGGACACCAGTGGTGAGAGCACGTGGTGCGGAGACAGATTCTCGCCACGCCACCTGGTAGGAGCGACCTGTCAGGTAGGACGCAATCCAAGCGTGGGCCGCGCCGGAGATGCCCAGCTCGGAGAGGGTGGAGAGGAGGATCTGATGGTTCACAGTATCAAAGGCAGCAGATAGGTCTAGAAGGATGAGAGCAGAGGAGAGAGAGTTAGCTTTAGCAGTGCGGAGAGCCTCCGTGACACAGAGAAGAGCAGTCTCAGTTGAATGCCCAGTCTTGAAACCTGACTGATTAGGATCAAGAAGGTTGTTCTGAGAGAGATAGCAGGAGAGCTGGCCAAGGACGGCACGTTCAAGAGTTTTGGAGAGAAAAGAAAGAAGGGATACTGGTCTGTAGTTGTTGACATCGGAGGGATCGAGTGTAGGTTTTTTCAGAAGGGGTGCAACTCTCGCTCTCTTGAAGACGGAAGGGACGTAGCCAGCGGTCAAGGATGAGTTGATGAGCGAGGTGAGGTAGGGGAGAAGGTCTCCGGAAATGGTCTGGAGAAGAGAGGAGGGGATAGGGTCAAGTGGGCAGGTTGTTGGGCGGCCGGCCGTCGCAAGACGCGAGATTTCATCTGGAGAGAGAGGGGAGAAAGAGGTCAAAGCACAGGGTAGGGCAGTGTGAGCAGGACCAGCGGTGTCGCTTGACTTAGCAAACGAGGATCGGATGTCGTCAACCTTCTTTTCAAAATGGTTGACGAAGTCATCCGCAGTGAGGGAGGAGGGGGGGGGAGGGGGAGGAGGATTCAGGAGGGAGGAGAAGGTAGCAAAAAGCTTCCTAGGGTTAGCGGCAGATGCTTGGAATTTAGAGTGGTAGAAAGTGGCTTTAGCAGCAAAGACAGAAGAGGAAAATGTAGAGAGGAGGGAGTGAAAGGATGCGAGGTCCGCAGGGAGGCGAGTTTTCCTCCATTTCCGCTCGGCTGCCCGGAGCCCTGTTCTGTGAGCTCGCAGTGAGTCGTCGAGCCACGGAGCAGGAGGGGAGGACCGAGCCGGCCTGGAGGATAGGGGACAGAGAAAATCAAAGGATGCAGAGAGGGAGGAGAGGAGGGTTGAGGAGGCAAAATCAGGAGATAGGTTGGAGAAGGTTTGAGCAGAGGGAAGAGATGATAGGATGGAAGAGGAGAGAGTAGCAGGAGAGAGAGAGCGAAGGTTGGGACGGCGCAATACCATCCGAGTAGGGGCAGAGTGAGAAGTTTTTGATGAGAGCGAGAGGGAAAAGGATACAAGGTAGTGGTCGGAGACTTGGAGAGGAGTTGCAATGAGATTAGTGGAAGAACAGCATCTAATAAAGATGAGGTCAAGCGTATTGCCTGCCTTGTGAGTAGGGGGGGAAGGTGAGAGGGTGAGGTCAAAAGAGGAGAGGAGTGGAAAGAAGGAGGCAGAGAGGAATGAGTCGAAGGTAGACATGGGGAGGTTAAAGTCACCCAGAACTGTGAGAGGTGAGCCATCCTCAGGGAAGGAACTTATCAAGGCGTCAAGCTCATTGATGAACTCTCCAAGGGAACCTGGAGGGCGATAAATGATGAGGATGTTAAGCTTGAAAGGGCTGGTAACTGTGACAGCATGGAATTCAAATGAGGAGATAGACAGATGGGTCAGGGGAGAAAGAGAGAATGTCCACTTGGGAGAGATGAGGATTCCAGTGCCACCACCCCGCTGGCTCGATGCTCTAGGGGTATGCGAGAACACGTGGGCAGACGAGGAGAGAGCAGTAGGAGTAGCAGTGTTATCTGTGGTGATCCATGTTTCCGTCAGCGGCAGGAAGTCTAGGGACTGGAGGGTAGCATAGGCTGAGATGAACTCAGCCTTGTTGGCCGCAGACCGGCAGTTCCAGAGGCTGCCGGAGACCTGGAACTCCACGTGGGTCGTGCGCGCTGGGACCACCAGGTTAGAGTGGCAGCGGCCACGCGGTGTGAAGCGTTTGTATGGCCTGTGCAGAGGGGAGAGAACAGGGATAGACAGACACATAGTTGACAAGCTACAGAAGAGGCTACGCTAATGCAAAGGAGATTGGAATGACAAGTGGACTACACGTCTCGAATGTTCAGAAAGTTAAGCTTATGTTGCAAAAAATGTTATTGACTAAAATGACGAAAATGATACAGTACTGCTGGCTGGTGGAGTAGGCTAGCTAGCAGTGGCTGCGTTGTTGACTTTGTTTGACCGTGTAGCTGGCTAGGTGTAGCTGGCTAGGTGACCTCGATAGTTTCAGTACTACACCTTGTCATGATACAAAAGCAACTTTGTAGCTAGCTAACATAACACTAATCAAGACGTTCCTTTGTAATGTATTTAGTTTCTACAGTGTTACTAGTTGGCTGGGTTTGGAAAAATGGCGTCGCGGGGGACGGCAATAGCTGGCTAGCTAACCTCCGTAATTACTAAACTACACAATTATCAAGCTATGACAAAGACAACTATGTAGCTAGCTAGCCAACACTGCACTAGTCAAATCGTTCCGTTGTAAAGTATTGGTATCTACAGCGCTGCTAGTCGGTAACAGTTGGCTAGCTGTTGGCTAGCTAGCTAGCAGTGGGTTAATGATGACTAGGTGTGTTGACTACGTCTGGCGTCGCGGCTGGCTAGTTACTAATAATTACTCTAAACTACACAATTATCTTAGATGCAAAGACAGCAAAGACAACTATGTAGCTGGCTCACTAACACTACACTAAGCAAGTCGTTCCGTTGTAAAGTATTAGTGTCTAGAGCGCTGCTAGTCGGTAACGGTTGGCTAGCTAGCTAGCAGTGGGTTAATGAAGACTAGGTGTGTTGACTAAGTCTGGCGTCGCGGCTGGCTAGTTACTAATAATTACTCTAAACTACACAATTATCTTAGATGCAAAGACAACTATGTAGCTGGCTCACTAACACTACACTAGTCAAGTCGTTCCGTTGTAATGTAATAGATTCTACAGTGCTGCTAGTCGGTGGAAGTTGGCTGGTTGGCTAGCTAGCAGTGTTGACTAGCTAGCTAGCAGTGATGACTACGTTAGGAGGACGAGATAGCTAACTTCGATAATTACTCTAAGCTACACGATTATCTTTGATACAAAGACGGCTATGTAGCTAGCTAAGAAAAGAATTGCTCGGATCAAACAAATCAAACCGTTGTAATGTAGTGAAGTGTAATATTACCTGTGGAGTGAAGCGTAGTGCGACTGCTCGCTCCAAACCGGAAGTACAGACTACCAACTCTCTGTAACCTAGAGGGCAACCAGTGGGTCCGTCTCCTCTATACCAGGTTTCTTGTAGGATGACTATGTCTGTATTTCCGATTTCTTTGATGAAGTCCAGGTTCCTGCTCTTTAGGCCCAAGGCATATGACCTCAGGCCTTGGATATTCCAGGATGAGATAGTGAAGGCTTTGTGTTCCATAAAGTGTCTAATGTTGTTGGTCGTGTGGTTTGGCCTCAGGCCAGTAAGTGTGAGCAGAGCCTGCTGAGAATCTGGTACATGCCATTGGCTTGGGCTACTGTAAGAGTGGGGGTTTGGACTGTCTGCCCATTCACGGCGGGGCGTATGTGTGACTTTCATGTTGAAGCCCTCTTTGTGGGGGTGGGCAGGACGGGCATAGGTCTGATCTGAGGGGACTTAAATGAGGTGTGGGCATGGTTGACTTGGGGGGGTGTTGATTGGTTTGGGTGGGGGTGTGTATGTGGCTGGTTGTGTTGTGGTCTGGATGTAGGTCCTCTAGGCGTGGGTCCTCTATGTGAGGTTATGCAAGTCCAGGGTGGAGTGGTGGGCCAGGTAAACATTTGGTTTTGAGGCACAGTCATGGGAAACACCTGTGTTTACCCGCTGTATGGTAGCAGGGTGGAAGTCTTTTCATGGTAGCAGGGTGGAGATAACAACTTGTGCATTGGGGAAAGTAGAAGAAGCATTTTCAATCACTCCCTTCAGTGCTGTGGCCACCCTTTCCTGCTGTGCTCTCAGGTCGTTTGTGCCTATGTGTATTATTATGTGGCTAGGTGAACCTAGTTGGTCCTCAGACAGAAGGTCTAGGGCTTCAGACACCAGAGTTTAGACACACTGTGTTTGGGGAAAAGTTTTTTTTCTTGTTTATATTTCCTATTTGAGTCCATAAGGAGTACAATCTGTGTCTTGTGTATGTCCTCGGTGGGTGTGTGGGGGGGGTTGTCAGGAGGGATATCAGGGTGGCTGACAGGGGGGGGTGCTCAGAGGGGGTGAGATCCCCTGGGCTTGGGGTTCTTCATTTGTCTGTTCTGCTGTGATGTCGACGCTATGGTCAGGGTCTGGTGTGATCTGTTCTGCTGTGGTGTCAAGACTTTTGTCAGGAGCTGAGGTGGGCTGGTCAGCTGGCTTCTCTGTGGGAGTGGCCACCTCTCTAGCGGGTTGTTCTCTGTCACACGTCATCCCCCTCAACATCTCCTCCAGAAGTCTGATCCTCTCCTCTAGTGCTCTGTTCTTCTCCTGCTCTTGCTTTTTATATTGTTGAAGTTGTCTCACCACAGTCCAGAGTGCAGATGTGGGCATGGTTGACTTGACTCTTGACTCTTTCCACCTCCAGCTCTCTGGGTCTGGTTAAGGGGGTGTTGTTGTGCTGGACTGTTGTCTGGGTCTGTGCTGACCAGAGTGTAATCACCTGCTCTTCCAGCTCCACCTGCCTTACCTCAAGCTGGGTAAATGTGTCCTTCATTTCAATGAGGGGGTAGTACTCTGTGCTGGGAGGTTGACATTCCGTTTGGAGTTGCTCATCTGTGGGGTTATATTTTGAAGAAGTCTGGTCTGACCCGCTCGGGGTGGGTGTATCTTTCTCAAGGGATAGCTTCTCCTTCTCGGCTAATTATTTGATTAGGTGAAAGTCCAGCTGAAACTGTTTGGGGTTGCCCTGTACCAATACTGTTCCAGACTTACAGAGATTTATATTAGCTGACTCAGAGTCCTCGTTGTCTAGTGTTATGAGTTTCCACCCCTCGTTAACACCCCCTCTCTTAACAGAGGGGTAGTGGGTTAATATAGCACTGTGCCATGCCAGGGGTGGTTTGTGTGGAAGATGAGGTTGCTGATGTTCCCACTTTTATAATAGTCAGCAAAAAGTCTCTTGATTTTCTCTGTCTCTGTATCTCTCTCTCTCTCTCTGTCTCTCTCTCTTTCTCTTTCTCTTTCTCTCTCTCTCTCTGTCTCTCTCTCTCTGTCTCTCTCTCTCTGTTTCTCTCTCTCTCTCTCATTCTCTGTCCTTGTCTCTCCCTCTCTCCCTCTCTCTCTCTCTGTCTCTCTCTCTCTCTCTCCATCTCTGTCCTTGTCTCTCCCTCTCTGTCTCTCTCTCTCTGTCTCTCTATATAGTGAATAGGGTGCCATTTGGGAAATACACACAACATGAGTAAACTCACAATGTTAAGAGCTCTGCAGTACTATCTAGTGTTTCTGGAACTGCAGGCTCTTAAATGTTAACTGAGTTTTGTGAATGTAATAATGTCCACTTTGTTCCATCACAGCAGCCAGTCAGCGTGTCTGTCTGTAACTGGAGCAGGACAAGAGCTGTCTGTGCACTCAATGGATTGATTTACTCTTTCAATCTTTCTTAATTTATTTCTCTCTCCCTCTCTCTCTTTGTCTCGCTTTCTCTCTCTTTTTTCTTTCTGTCCATCACATACAGTGCACACTCATTCACACACTCACACACCCACTCATTCACTCACTGACTCACTCACTGACTCACTCACTGACTCACTCACTGACTCACTCACTGACTCACTCACTGACTCACTCACTCACTCACTCACTCACTCACTCACTCACTCACAAACTCACTCACTCACTCACTCACTCACTCACTCACTCAATGACTCACTCACTCACTCACTCACTCACTCACTCACTCACTCACTCACTCACTCACTGATTCACTCCACCCAAACATAGTCATTTGATAAAGTAGCAGCTAAACAATCAATGAAAAGGTACACAGAGAGCTATTAGCTAGCTGCACAACACAGAAAGCTTTTAGCTAGCTGCACAACACAGAGGGCTTTTAGCTAGCTGCACAACACAGAGAGCTTTTAGCTAGCTGCACAACACAGTGTGCGTTTAGCGGCTGATGCTAAAAATGCACCTACTGATGCCTTCTCTAATTCAACTTCTAAATACTCTCCTGCAACCCGCATCACCCAATGTGGCGTGGATCTGTTTTTTTTTTTCTCAAGTATTTCTACTTACTTCGGATCTGGAATCCCTCAACTGAAGCTATCCAGCTAACTACCTACCAGCTATCAGTTAGCAAACCACTGCTAGCGGTCAGCAGCTAACCTTTAGCTGAGAAAGCTCTCGCCAGTTCGTACAACGTGACTCAGACCAGAGCATAACAACCTATTTTTTTCTCTCCATATCCCCGGATTCCTACTGCAAACTCTGAACCTTTTCATCTGGATCTTTGCAACTAGCTAACCACAATCCCGGATGACTACCCCTGGCTTGCGTTTCCATCCCGGAGCAAGCACCAATTAGCCCTGTGCTACCACCGAAGCCCACTCCTGGGCTACAATATCCGGACCCCTTCTACTGCCGGTACGGGGCACGGAACCCCGCTGATCCTCTACGACTGGAATACCGACATAATCTGCCCGAGGATTCCAACAGGCCCCTCAGGCGCGACGTCCGCTGAAGGCCCATTCTGCTAACCGCGGCCTGCTAGCTACCTAGAGCTACTTGGAACTCTACTAATCCACGACTGGTCTATCGACACCACCGCACAAAGAGGCAAAAACAGACTTACTTTACGTCCCCCAAAGGCCCTTCTGCTAACTTGCTAGCCCCGGTCTTCTAACTGCTAGCTTGTTTAGCCCCGGCCTACTAACTGCTCGCTTGTTTAGCCCCAGCCTACTAACTGCTAGCTTGTTAGCATCGGCCTGCTAACTGTCTGAATCGCCGTGTCCCCAGCCAGCCCAAACACTCACTGGACCCATATGTTCACTTGGCTACGCATGCCTCTCTCTAATATCAATATGCCTCGTCCATTACTGTCCTGGTTAGTGATTACTGTCTTATTTCACTGTAGAACCTCTAGCCCTGCTCAATATGCCTTAACCAACCATGTTTTTCCACCTCCTACATATGCGATGACATCACCTGGTTTAAACGTCTCCAGAGACTATATCTCTCTCATCATTACTCAATGCCTAGGTTTACCTCCAATGTACTCACATCCTACCTTACCTTTGCCTGTACACTATGCCTTGAATCTATGCTATCATGCCCAGAAACCTGCTCCTTTTACTCTCTGTTCCGAACGTGCTAGATGGCCAGTTCGTATAGCCTTTAGCCGTACCCTTATCCTACTTCTCCTCTGTTCCTCTGGTGATGTAGAGGTTAATCCAGGTCCTGCCGTGCCTAGCTCCACTCCCACTCCACAGGTGCTCTCATTTGTTGACTTCTGTAACCGTAATAGCCATGGTTTCATGCATGTCAACATTAGAAGCCTACTCCCTAAGTTTGTTTTACTCACTGCTTTAGCACACTCTGCCAATCCGGATGTCTTAGAGGTGTCTGAATCCTGGCTTAGGAAAACCACCAAAACCCCCAAAATCTCTATCCCTAACTATAACATTTTCCGACAAGATAGAACTGCCAAAGGGGGCGGTGTTGCAATCTACTGCAAAGATAGCCTGCAGAGTTCTGTATTACTATCCAAGTCTGTACCCAAACAATTTGAGCTTCTACTTCTAAAAATTCACCTTTCCAGAAACAAGTCTCTCACTGTTGCCGCTTGCTATAGACCACCCTCTGCCCTCAGCTGTGCCCTCAACACCATATGTGAATTGATTGCCCCCCATCTATCTTCTGAGCTAGTGCTACTAGGTGACCTAAACTGGGACATGCTTAACACCCCGGCTATCCTACAATCTAAGCTTGATGCCCTCAATCTTGCACTAATTACCAATGAACCTACCAGGTACAACCACAAATCCATAAACACGGGACCCTCATAGATATCATCCTAACTAACTCGCCCTCCAAATAGACCTCTGCTGTTTTCAATCAAGATCTCAGCGATCACTGCCTCATTGCCTGCATCCGTAATAGGTCTGCGACCAAACGACCACCCCTCATCACTGTCAAACGCTCCGTAACACACTTCTGCGAGCAGGCCTTTCTAATCAACTTTGCCGGGGTGTCCTGGAAAGATGATGCCTGGTTATTCTTTAAAAGTGCCTTCCTCACCATCTTAAATAAGTATGTCCCATTCAAAAAATGTAGGACTAGGAATAGATATAGTCCTTGGTTCACTCGAGACCTGTCTGCCCTTGACCAGCACAAAAACATCCTGTGGCGTTCTGCATTAGCATCGAATAGCCCTCGTGATATGCAACTTTTTAGGGAAATTAGGAAAAAATATACACAGGCAGTTAGGAAAGCTAAGGCTTGCTTTTTCAAACAGAAATGTGCATCCTGTAGTACAAACTCAAAAAAGTTCTAGGACACTGTAAAGTCCATGGAGAATAAAAGCACCTCCTCCCAGCTGCCCATAGCTCTGAGGCTAGGAAAAACTGTTACCACCAATAAATCCAATATAATTGAACATTTCAATTAGCATTTCTCTACGGCTGGCCATGCTTTCCACCTGGCTACCCCTACCCCAGTCAACTGCCCGGCACCCTCCACAGTAACCCGCCAAAGCCCCCACCATTTCTCCTTCACCAAAATCCAGATAGCTGATGTTCTGAAAGAGCAGCAAAATCTGGACCCCTACAAATCAGCTGGGCTAGACAATCTGGACCCTCTCTTTCTAAAATGATCTGCCGAAATTGTTGCAACCCCTATCACTAGCCTGTTCAACCTCTCTTTCGTATCGCTCAAGGTCCTAAACGACATCATAACCGCCATCGATAAGAGACATTACTATGCAGCCGTATTCATCGACCTGGCCAAGGCTTTCGACTCTGTCAATCACCACATACTTATTGGCAGACTCGACAGCCTTGGTTTCTCAAATGGTTGCCTCGCCTGGTTTACCAACTACTTCTCTGATAGAGTTCAGTGTGTCAAATCGGAGGGCCTGTTGTCCGGAAATCTGGCAGTCTCTATGGGGGTGCCACAGGGTTCAATTCTCGGGCCGACTCTCTTCTCTGTATCCATCAATGTTGTCGCTCTTGCTGCTGGTGATTCTCTGATCCACCTCTACGCAGACGACACCATTCTGTATACTTCTGGCCCCTCTTTGGACACTGTGTTAAGTAACCTCCAGACGAGCTTCAATGCCATACAACTCTCCTTCCGTGGCCTCCAACTGCTCTTAAATGCAAGTAAAACTAAATGCATGCTATTCAATCGATCACTGCCCATACCTGCCCGCCCGTTCAGCATCACTACTCTGGACGGCTCTGACTTAGAATATGTGGACAACTACAAATACCTAGGTGTCTGTATAGACTGTAAACTCTCCTTCCAGACTCACATTAAGCATCTCCAATCCAAAATTATATCCAGAATCAGCTTCCTACATCGCAACAAAGCATCCTTCACTCATGCTGCAAAACATACCCTCGTAAAACTGACCATCCTACCGATCCTCGACTTCGGCGATGTCATCTATAAATTAGCCTCCAACACTCTACTCAACAAACTTGATGCAGTCTATCACAGTGCCATCTGTTTTGTCACCAAAGCCCCATACACTACCCACCACTGTGACCTGTACGCTCTCGTTGGTTGGCCCTCACTTCATACTCGTCGCCAAACCCACTGGCTACAGGTTATCTACAAGTCTCTGCTAGGTAAAGCACCGCCTTATCTCAGCTCACTGGTCACCATAGCAGCAAGCACTCGTAGCACACGCTCCAGCAGGTATATCTCACTGGTCACCCCCAAAGCCAATTCCTCCTTTTGTCACCTTTCCTTCCAGTTGTCTGCTGCCAATGACTGGAACGAACTGCAAAAATCACTGAAACTGGAAACACTTATCTCCCTCACTAGCTTTAAGCACCAGCTGTCAGAGCAGCTCACAGTTCACTGCACCTGTACATAGCCCATCTGTAAATAGCCCATCCAACTACGTCATCCCCATACTGTATTTAATTATTTATCTTGCTCCTTTGCACCCCAGTATCTCTCTTGCACATTCATCTTATGCACATCTACCGTTCCAGTGTTTAATTGCTATATTGTAATTATTTCGCCACCATGGCCTATTTATTGCCTTAACTCCCTTATCTTACCTCATTTGCACTCATTGTTTATAGACTTTTTTTATTTATTTTTTATTTCTACTGTATTATTGACTGTATGTTCTGTTTATTCCATGTGTAACTCTGTGTTGTTGTATGTGTCGAATTGCTATGCTGACCAGGTGTGCCAGGTCGCAGTTCCAAATGAGAACTTGTTCTCAACTGCCTACCTGATTAAATGAAGGTGAAATTAAAAGAGAAATCCCAAAACAGCTATAGCTTGGTCTGTCTCAGTCCATGTCACAGTCCATGTCTCAGTCCATGTCACTGTCCATGTCTCAGTCCATGTCACAGTCCATGTCTCAGTCCATGTCTCAGTACATGTCTCAGTCCCTGTCACAGTCCATGTCACAGTCCATGTCTCAGTCCATGTCTCAGTCCATGTCTCAGTCCATGTCTCAGTCCATGTCTCAGTCCATGTCTCAGGACATGTCTCAGTCCATGTCTCAGTCCATTTCTCAGGACATGTCTCAGTCCATGTCTCAGTCCATGTCTCAGGACATGTCTCAGTCCATGTCTCAGTCCATTTCTCAGTCCATGTCCAGGGAATAGGGCTCTGGTTTAAAGTAGTGCTCTATATAGGGAATAGGGTTCTGGTCTAAAGTAGTGCACTATATAGGGAATAGGGTGCCATATGGTAGCATCCACATTATTCATGATTATCTGTAGTCATGGTAGAATCCACATTATTCATGATTATCTGTAGTCATGGAAGCATCCACATTATTCATGATTATCTGTAGTCATGGTAGAATCCACATTATTCATGATTATCTGTAGTCATGGAAGCATCCACATTATTCATGATTATCTGTAGTCACGGTAGCATCCACATTATTCATGATTATCTGTAGTCATGGTAGCATCCACATTATTCATGATTACCTGTAGTCATGGTAGCATCCACATTATTCATGATTATCTGTAGTCATGGTAGCATCCACAATATTCATGATTATCTGTAGTCATGGTAGCATACACATTCATTAGAAAATATATTCTTCTCTTATTTAAAATAAAAGTGACACCAGAATGAGAGAATATATTATTTACCATTCATTTCTATTGGGCACAAAATAATCTGAATCACTTTCTCTGAGCAATTTAATTCGTATAAAATAATACAATGTACACATTCTTTTGAGCATACAATATGTTTCAGTATTTTAATAATTTATTTTATACAGTCTTTATAGCTCATATTTTTCAAGGGTGTAAATCATTTCGGACCCCATTGTATCTGTGTACCGTAGGCGTATATGAATCAGTTTTTTTTCCCAGGGTTCTGTGTTGAGGAACAATGGGAACCAAGGTTACCAAGGTTACCACCCATTTAGAGGAAGGCAGCTCCTCGCCTTCAGAAGACTACATAGTGTCCATCCAAATGATGCCCTATATCTTATATACTGTAGTGCACTACTGTTGACCAGAGCCCTAGTCAAAAGTAGTGTACTATATAGGGAATAGAGTATAATTTGGGATGCAAACTAAGACATATTCATTCAGTCAGTACATACAACTATAGGCATGTACAGCACTGACTGAAATAGCAATTTTCCATTCAGAAAATTAATGAATAGATGTATTTTTATTTATTTATTTTATTTCTCCTTTATTTAACCAGGTAGGCCAGTTGAGAACAAGTTCTCATTTACAACTGCGACCTGGCCAAGATAAAGCAAAGCAGTGCGACAAAAACAACAACACAGAGTTACACAACAGAGTTACACATAAACAAACGTATGGTCAATAACACAAAAGAAAAGAAGAGTATTCCATTCAGACAATAAGCACGGCATGCTTCCTGTCTGGCTGTACATACAACCCCATCCAAAATGTATTTATATGTTGAGTCCTGTAGGATTTTCCCATGTGATTTGACATTGGGGATGAGATGACATGTCGTACACAGGCAAGCTATCTTTACAAGGTTTATTGAGAAACTCCAATGTGCTGGAGTGTGTTTAATTTGATTATTTTTTTTTAAATACGTTTTCATGTATCTTTTCATGTGCAATTAAGAGTTAGTTTGTGTGAAAACTACGACTGTGTTGCATTTGACAGTGAAGTAAAAAAAAACTAGAGCCTGATTCAAACATCCCTATGGGAATATCCAACAAAAATCTCATACTGCTTATGAATACAAACTGCTAACTTTGTATACATACAATTTCTCCCATGTGGCCATATGACTTCATAACTTCATAACTTCAGTACCGTAGCAAAGCTGTGGCGTCTCCAGTTGAGATGAGGCACAGTGGAGGGTTTTGACATAGTTTAAGTTTGCCTTTCTCTCTTTCTCTCTCTCTTTCTCTCTCTCCCTCGCTCTGTCTCCCATCGGTCTCTCTCTCTCTCTCTCTTTGTCTATCCCTGTCTCTCTCCCTCCCTCTATAACTATCTCCCCCCTTCACTCTGTTTTCACTCCATGTCTCCTGCTCCATCCAGTGCTGATCCAAGCAGACAGGTCTCAGGGCTCTGCTGGGGAACGCATCACAGCCTGTCATTAGTACGTAGTGGGGACTGCTGCTCACTTTACAACATGGTGAGTGTCTCTGGCACAATGTTAAACTCGTGAAAGTTTAAAGTTTATTGAAATAAACTATTTTTTATTTTCACCTTTATTTAACTAGGCAAGTCAGTTAAGAACAAATTCTTATTTTCAACGACAACCTAAGGACAGTGGGTTAACTGCCTTGTTCAGCAGCAGAACAACAGATTTGTGCCTTGTCAGCTAAGGGATTTGAACTTGCAACCTTCGGTTACTAGTCCAACGCTCTAACCATCTAACCGCTACGCTGCTGCCCCAATTAACAGAAGACGCAAGGGTGTAATTTCACAATCCATGTGATGAGGAAACAGATTTCCCACTGCAGAATAAGGACAAGGCGTTGACAGGAAACAGTTTTCCCACTGCAGAATAAGGACAAGGCGTTGACAGGAAACAGATTTCCCACTGCAGAATAAGGACAAGGCGTTGACAGGAAACAGTTTTCCCACTGCAGAATAAGGACAAGGCGTTGACAGGAAACAGTTTTCCTACTGCAGAATAAGGACAAGGCGTTGACAGGAAACAGTTTTCCTACTGCAGAATAAGGACAAGGCGTTGACAGGAAACAGATTTAATTCATTACAACTATGATGTTGAGTTACACAAAAAATAAAAAATAAATTTAAAGTGTGGTTATTTGGGCGTAATACTGTAAGTGTCTAAACATTAAAAAATGTTTTACTCATGACAGTTTTCAATAAAAGGATATGTGATGTTTTATTATGACATAATTATTTATTTTAAAAATCCGACAGCCGTTAGTCAAGAAAATGGTAAGGATTTCTAGGTTTGTTCTGGATGTCTTTATATTTGACATGACAAGCTTTCAGGGACTAGTCCTATTGCTATTGTTGGTTCAATGAAATAACTCTTGAATTGTTCTGACTAGTTTGTCAGATGTTGCCAGATACTTTGGCCTCTACTCAATCACCACCGGTAGCTTGGAAATGTCTGATGATAAAACAACATTGTTGAGTTTCAAAATAAATCTTCCAGCTTTCAGTATTATGCATCTAATAAAGTATTTGTGTACTTCACTAACCCTCTTTGTCCTGTGTTTACTCGTCAATGGTGTGCGTACTGGGAGCGGAGTCAGGTGCAGGAGAGCAGAAAGTTGTGAACAGGCGCATACTTTATTTAGGCAGGAGAAACCAACAGACGGATGCCACTGCGTCGAAAACCTCCAGCCAATATGCCAAAGTGCAAAAACGCGCAAACAGTTACAATAATATGTACAAGCAAATAAACATACATCGTGAAATAAACACGGAAAAAACGCACACCAGAAATTAGCGCGTCAAACATAACAATCTCACACAAAGACATGAGGGGGAACAGAGGAATAAATACATGTAGTGTGATTGGGGAATGAAAACCAGGTGTGCAGCGAACAAGACAAAACAAATGGATAAATGAAAAATGGAGCGGCGATGGCTAGAAAGCCGGTGACGTCGACCACCGAACGCCGCCCGAACAAGGAGAGGAGCCGACTTCTGCAGAAGTCATGACATTACTAGCCAAAGGAAACTAAAGAACAACACCTATTTGGATGCAACTGACTAAGCTACTTTAGAGAACTGAGTTCAGCACTTCACACGGAAAGATTCAAGGATGACTCAGCTGTGTCTGTTCCCTATTCCCTACTGGCCCTGGTCAAAAGTAGTGCACTTTAAGGGGCTCCTGAGTGGCACAGCGGTCTAGGGCACCGCATCTCAGTGCTAGAGGCTTCACTACAGACCCTTGTATCACTACTGTCCGTGATTGTGAGTCCCATAGTGAGGCGCACAATTGGCCCAGCGTCGTCTGGGTTTGGCCGGGGTAGGCTGTCATTGTAAATAACAATTTGTTCTTAACTGGCTTGTCTAGTTAAATAAAGGTTAAAAAAAATGATCAGGAATCAAGGTAAGACCCAGATGCGAGTTACAAAGGTACAGGACGGCAGGCAGGCTCAGGGTCGGTCAGAGGTCGGGGATCCAGAGGTGGGGCAAAGGTACTGGACGGCAGGCAGAGTAGTCAGGCGGGTGGGTACAGGGTCAGGACAGGCAAGGGTAAAAACCAGGAGAACGAGAAATGAGAGACTGGGGAAAAGCAGGAGCTGAATACAAAAAACGTTGGTTGACTTCACAAACAAGACAAACTGGCAACAGACAAATAGAGAACAGAGTCTGGTTCATCCTTGGGAGAAATTTCCAAATGCCTGAAGGTACCACGTTCATCTGTACAAACAATAGTATGCAAGTATAAACACCATGGGACCACGCAGCCGTCGTACCGCTCAGGAAGGAGACGCATTCTGTCTTCTAGAGATGAACGTACTTTGGTGCGAAAAGTGCAAATCAATCCCACAACAACAGCAAAGGACCTTGTGAAGATGCAGGAGGAAACAGGTACAAAAGTATCTATAAACTAACTATGCAAATAGCACAGTAGAAGCCTAAGGGCTGTTGTCCATTAGTTTACTCCAATTAGGGTTGGGGAAAATAATAAAGAAATATAAGTAAAAAATATAAAAGAAAAGAAAAAAGAAAAAATATAATGCAAACAATTACATTGATAATCTATCTGCATTATTAAAACTGATCTACCACCTAAAAAATGTATAATTGTAGTTCTGTGAGAGTGGTGGATGTGGATGGAGACAGACAGACAGGCCGGCAGGCAGGCAGGCAGACAGACAGGCAGGCAGGCAGACAGACAGACAGACAGACAGACAGACAGACAGACAGACAGACAGACAGACAGACAGACAGACAGACAGACAGACAGACAGACAGACAGACAGACAGACAGACAGACAGACAGACAGACAGACAGACAGACAGACGTGGGAGTGGTGGATGTTGGAGGTTCTCCCAGCGAGAGAGAGAGAGACAGAAAGAGAAAGAGAGACAAACAGACAGAGAGAGAGAGAGAGAAAGAGAGAGAGAGAGAGGAACATAAAATAAAATAAAATAGGAACATAAAATACATGAATCAGTTATAGAACCTATTGCCCTTCATGGTTGTGAGGTCTGGGGTCCGCTCACCAAACAAGTGTTCACAAAATGGAACAATCACCAAATTGGTACTCTGCATGCAGAATTCTGCAAAATACAACACCAAATAATGCATGCATAGCAGAATTAGGCCGATACCGGCTAATTATCAAAATCTAGAAAGGAGCCATTAAATTCTACAACCACCTAAAAGGAAGCGATTCCCAAACCTTCCATAACAAAACCATCACAGAGAAATGAACCTGGAGAAGAGTCCCCTAGCAAACTGGTCCTGGGGCTCTGTTTACAAACACAAACAGACCACAAACACTAACAGCAACACAATTAGACGCAACCAAAGCATGAGAAAACAAAAATATAATTACTTGACACATTGCAAAGAAGTAACTAAAAAACAGAGCAAACTAGAATGCTATTTGGCCCTAAACAGAGAGTACACGGTGGCAGAATACCTGACCACTGTGATTGACCCAAAATTAAGGAAATCTTTGACTATGTACAGACTCAGTGAGCATAGCCTTGCTATTGAGAAAGGCCGTCGTAGGCAGACATGGCTCTCAAGAGAAGACAAGCTATGTGGACACTGCCCACAAAATGAGGTGGAAACTGAGCTGCACTTCCTAACCCCCTGCCAAATGTATGACCATATTAGAGACACATATTTCCCTCGATTACACAGATCCACAAAGAATTTGAAAATAAACCCAATTTTGATAAACTCCCATATCTATTGGGTGAAATACCACAGTGTGCCGTCACAGCAGCAATATTTGTGACCTGTTGCCACAAGAAAAGGGCAACCAGCGAAGAACAAACACCATTGTAAATATAACCTTGTTAGACGGCACTGAAGAGCATGGCTGACATTTTACATGCCTGTAACCAATTGTGCTATTTCGTATATTTTTTTGCAACTTATTTTTTCACTTGTTTTGTTGCTGCTACTGTCTGTTATGACCGAAAATAACTTCTGGACATCAGAACTGGGATTACTCACCACGAACTGGGAGAAGCTTTTTCCTTTAATGAGTCCGACGAGAAAGATATACTGCTGTCCCGGGAACAGGCCCAGATCCACGTCATTTGCATGAAGAAAAGATGGAGGAAAAGAGGGCGCAGATCGGGCTGCCTTTTGAGAATCCGTAGGCGAACGAGTAAACTCCCACTGCCAACAATTCTACCTGCTAACATGCAATCATTCGAAAATAAAATTCAACCAACTCTATAATGCCATAAGCAAACAAGAAAATGCTCATACAGAAACGGCGCTCCTAGTGGCCAGGGACTTTAATGCAGGCAAACTTAAATCAGTTTTACCACATTTTTTACCAGCATGTCACATGTGCAACCTCTCCCTCAATGTGAGCAAGACAAAGGAGCTGATCGTGGACTATAGGAAAAGGCGGGCCGAACAGGCCCCCATTAACCTCTCTCGGGTATGTGGGACGAAATTGTCCCACCTAGTCAACAGCCAGTGGAATCGAGTGGTGCGAAATTCAAAAACCTTAAAAATGCTATAACTTCAATTTCTCAAACATATGACTATTTTACACAATTTTAAAGACAAGACTCTCGTTAATCTAACCACATTGTTCGATTTCAAAAAGACTTTACAACGAAAGCAAAACATTAGATTATATCAGGAGAGTACCCAGCCAGAAATAATCACACACCCATTTTTCAAGCTAGCATATAATGTCACAAAAACCAAAACCACAGCTAAATGCAGCACTAACCTTTGATGATCTTCATCAGATGACACTCCTAGGACATTATGTTATACAATACATGCATGTTTTGTTCAATCAAGTTCATATTTATATCAAAAACCAGCTTTTTACATTAGCATGTGACGTTCAGAACTAGCAAACACACCGAAAACCACCGGTGAATTTACTAAATAACTCTTGATAATCGTTTACAAAAAACATAACAATTATTTTAAGAATTATAGATACAGAACTCCTTTATGCAATCGCGGTGTCAGATTTTAAAATAGCTTTTCGGCAAAAGCATATTTTGCAATATTCTGAGTAGATAGCTCGACATCACAGGCTAGCTATTTTGACACCCACCAAGTTTGGCGTTCACTAAACTCAGAATTACTATAAGAAAAATTGGATTACCTTTGCTGTTCTTCGTCAGAATGCACTCCCAGGACATCTACTTCAACCACAAATGTTGTTTTGGTTCAAAATAATCCATAGTTTTGTTCAAATATCCTCTGTTTTGTCTGTGCGTTCAGGTCTCTATCCACGGTGACGCGCGGACGCATGTCGTTACAAAAAATTTCTAAATATTCCATTACCGTACTTCGAAGCATGTCAAACGCTGTTTAAAATCAATTATTATGCTATTTTTCTCGTAAAATAACGATAATATTCCAACCGGGCGACGTTGTTTTTGTTCAAAGGCTGAAGGAAAAACATGGCCACTTCTCGGGACCGCGCATCTCCTGTCTCTGAGCCACCAGCCTGACCACTCACAAACAGCGCTCCTGTACCTAGCCCAGAGACAGCAGAGATCTCATTCCATTTTCTGCCGCCTTCAGAGAGCCTATGGGAGCCTTAGAAATTGTCACGTTACAGCAGAGATCCTGTATTTTCGACAGAGATGCCACAGAAGAACAAGAAATGGTCAGAGAGGGCACTTCCTGTATGGAATCTTCTCAGGTTTTGGCCTGCCATATGAGTTCTGTTATACTCACAGACACCATTCAAACAGTTTTATAAACTTTAGAGTGTTTCCTATCCAAATCTACCAATTATATGCATATTCTCGTTTCTGGAAAAGAGTAGTAACCAGTTTAAATCGGGTACGTTTTTTATCCGGCCGTGAAAATACTGCCCCCTACCCTAGAGAGGTTTTAACATCAATGGGACTGTAGGGGAGCGGGTCGAGAGTTTCAAGTTCCTTGGTGTCAACATCACCAACGAACTATCGTGGTCCAAACACACCAAGACAGTCGTGAAGAGGGCACGACAAAACCTTTTCCCCCTCTAGAGACTGAAAAGATTTGACATGGGTCCCCAGATCCTCAAAAGGTTATACAGCTGCACCATCGAGAGCATCGTGACCGGTTGCCTCACCGCCTGGTATGGAAACTGCTCGACCTTTGACCGCAAGGCACTTCAGAGGGTAATGCGCATGGCCCAGTACATCACTGGGGCTAAGTTGCCTGCCATCCAGGACTTCTACACTAGGCGGTGTCAGAGGAAGGCCCATAAAATTGTCAGACTCCAGTCACCCAAGTCATAGACTGTTTTCTCTGCTACTGCACGGCAAGAGGTACCGGAGCACAAAGTCTCGTACCAAGAGGCTCCTTAATTAACCTCTCTTGGTTATCTATAATTCTTTGAATAACAGTTTCATATTTTCACGCACCAATGTAAAATGCTGTTTTTGGATATAAATATGAACTTTATCGAACAAAACATTATTGTCTAACATTGAGTCCTAGGAGTGTCATCTGATGAAGATCGTCAAAGGTTAGTGCTTAATTTTAGCAGAATTTCTGGTATTTGTGACCCCTCTCCTGCTTGGAAAATGGCTGTGTGGTTTTTCTTGTGTTGTACCTGTCCTAACATAATCTAACTTTATGCTTTCGCCGTAAAGCCTTTTTGAAATCGGACAATGTGGTTACATTAAGGAGAAGTGTACCTTTAAAATGGTGTAAAATAGTCATATGTTTGAGAACTTTGAATTATGACATTTTGTTGTTTTGAATTTGGCGCTCTGATTTTTCACTGGCTGTTGAATAGGGTGGGCTAGCTGCCCAAGAGAGGTTAACAGCTTCTAACCCCAAGCCATAAGACATATTATTTATATTTGAACTTTGAACTTTCTTCAAACTACAAATCTACCATTCCAGTGTTTTTCTTGCTATACTTTATTTACTTTGCCACCATGGCATTTTTTTGCTTTTACCTCCCTTATCTCACATCATTTGCTCACATTGTATATAGTCTTATTTTTTATTTTTTTTCTACTGTATTATTGACTGTATGTTGTTTACTCCATGTGTAACTCTGTGTTGTTGTATGTTGTCGAACTGCTTTGCTTTATCTTGGCCAGGTCGCAATTGTAAATGAGAACTTGTTCTCAACTAGCCTACCTGGTTAAATAAAGAACTTGTTCTCAACTAGCCTACCTGGTTAAATAAAGAACTTGTTCTCAACTAGCCTACCTGGTTAAATAAAGGACTTGTTCTCAACTAGCCTACCTGGTTAAATAAAGGACTTGTTCTCAACTAGCCTTCCTGGTTAAATAAAGGACTTGTTCTCAACTAGCCTTCCTGGTTAAATAAAGAACTTGTTCTCAACTAGCCTTCCTGGTTAAATAAAGAACTTGTTCTCAACTAGCCTTCCTGGTTAAATAAAGGACTTGTTCTCAACTAGCCTACCTGGTTAAATAAAGAACTTGTTCTCAACTAGCCTTCCTGGTTAAATAAAGGACTTGTTCTCAACTAGCCTTCCTGGTTAAATAAAGAACTTGTTCTCAACTAGCCTTCCTGGTTAAATAAAGAACTTGTTCTCAACTAGCCTTCCTGGTTAAATAAAGGACTTGTTCTCAACTAGCCTTCCTGGTTAAATAAAGGTGAAATAAACAAATATATAAAATAAAATAAAAATTTGTTTCGTACTGTTTATTATCTATGCATAGTCACTTCACCCTTACCTACATGTACAAATGACCTCTAACCTGTACTCCCGCACACTGACTACCGGTACCCCCTGTATATAGCCTCGCTATTGTTATGTTATTGTGTTACTTTTTATTATTTTTTATTATAGTTTTTTGGTAAATATTTTCTTAACTGTTCTTGAATTGCACTGTTGTTTAAGGGCTTGTAAATAAGCATTTCACGGTAAGGCCTGTTGTATTCCGCGCATGTGACAAATATAGTTTGATTTGATTTGAACCTTTATTTATGTTTATTTATTTTCACTGTTGTACTTTAACTATTTGCACATCATTACAACACATCATTACAACACTAATATGACATTTGAAATGTCTTTATTATTTTGGAACTTTTCTGAGAGTAATGTTTACTGTTCATTTTTTATTGTTTATTTCACTTTTGTTTATTATCTATTTCACTTGCTTTGGCCATGTTAACATATGTTTCCCATGCCAATAAAGCCCCTTAAATTGAAATAGAATTGAGAGACAGAGAGAGGAGGACAGCCGAGAGAGAGAGAGATGTTCTCCCCAGTGGCCCAGCAGCATTGCTAATGGCCTCTGCTCTGGGCCTCAGAGCACTCTGGACGCCACTGCTTGTCAATTCAATTCCCTTCCGCTTTTCCCGCTTGCCAGTTCCCATCTGGAGTCAATTCATAAACCTCTTATGGTGTGTACCTTTCCCCTGTTGTCACTAGCTAGTCACAACCTCACAGATACTAAGAGTCTCCTCCCCTCACTTCTCCTGTCCACTCATTTCTCCTCTCCTCCTCTCATCTCCTCTCATCACCTCTCCTCTTATCTCTTTTCAGTATCATTCCCCTGCAGTCACTCACCATTCACAATCTCCCCTCCCTCCTTGCTACAATTCTTGCCTCCTATCCCCTGTCTTCCCTCATCACGTCAATCCTACCCTGTCTTCCTCTTTTCTTATCTCCCCCCTCTTCCCTTGTCTTCCCCCCTGTTCCCTTGTCTTCCCCCCTCTTCCCTTGTCTTCCTTCTTCTCCTCAATCCACTGCCTCCGATTGTGACAGCCCCACGACAGCCCTATGTCTCAGTACAGTAAATCCAATCAGTACAGACAACTTCCTCACTGTGTTGCTGTGACATGGGTGACCTTACTGATCCAGAAACACTTAATAAACAACAGTAGCCATGTTGACCCAACAATAAAAAACACAGGCCTCTGGTCAAACAAGTAGTGTATTATACAGAGGAGAGGGTGACATTTGGAAGACTCCCATATTCTCCATATTATCTTTCATGACGGAGAGCTCGTGGCCTAACAACAGATGAAAGCTAAGGCCAGCTAAACAGAAGGACAGAGTTTTGTTCTAGGGAAAGGATAGAGGGATAGAGGGAGTGTGAGGATAGACGGGTAGAGGGATAGAGGGAGTGTAAGGCCAGCTAAATAGAAGGACGATAGAGGATAAAAGCACAAAGCTCAACGTCCCTAACTGGATTTCAGTGACAGGTTGCTTTGTATCCCCGTAGCTATGACAATGAGTTTCCTGACCTTCACTAGCCTAATCTAGCAAAGTCATTCTCACCTTGGAAGAAAGAAGGATTTTACAACTGACATCGCTTCTTTTTTTTTCTTTTTTTTTGCTTCTCCCTTCTTGACTTGACATAAAATAGCACAGAGAGACTCTTTGAAGTTGTGTGACATTAAATTACCACTGACTCTTGGAAGAGAATTGTTAATGCATGTTACTGTATGTCCTGCAATCCAAAATGTCCTGCTCAACGTTCAAGGATGTATGAATGTATGTATTTGTGTAAAGCACTTGTTAGCCCGTTTCTAATAGATGTTCATCCTATTGATTTTTCAGCAGGACCAGGGACCACAGGTAAACCAAGGGTCATAGGTAGACCGGGGACCATACTATAGGTAGACCAGGGACCATACTATAGGTAGACCAAGGATCATAGGTAGACCAGGGACCATACTGTAGGTAGACCAGGGACCATACTGTAGGTAGACCAGGGGTCATAGGTAGACCAGGGACCATACTGTAGGTAGACCAGGGACCATAGGTAGACCAGGGACAACAGGTAGAGCAGGGACCATAGGTAGACCAGGGACCATAGGTAGACCAGGGGGCATAGGTAGACCAGGGACCATACTGTAGGTAGACCAGGGACCATACTGTAGGTAGACCAGGGGTCATAGGTAGACCAGGGACCATACTGTAAATAGACCAGGGACCATACTGTAGGTAGACCAGGGACCATACTGTAGGTAGACCAGGGACCATACTGTAGGTAGACCAGGGACCATACTATAGGTAGACCAGGGACCATACTGTAGGTAGACCAGGGACCATACTGTAGGTAGACCAGGGACCATACTGTGGGTAGACCAGGGACCACACAATTAGCGCTAGCAAGTGTTTACTAGTTTGGGCTGTATTCCGTATACTTCATTAGTGAAGTGTTTACTAGGTTGGGCTGTATATGCTAGATTAGTGACTTGTTTACTAGGTTGGGCTGTATTCCGTATACTAGGTTAGTGATTTGTTTACTAGGTTGGGCTGTATATGGTAGGGTAGTGATTTGTTAACTAGGTAGGGCTGTATATGCTAGGGTAGTGATTTGTTAACTAGGTAGGGCTGTATATGCTAGGGTAGTGATTTGTTTACTAGGTTGGGCTGTATTCTGTATACTAGATTAGTGAATTTTGCTTTGTTGTGGTATGTCTTACATTTAGATCGTAACAAATTGAATTGTTCAGTATTGTTCACTAATGCTCGCAGTTATTACATGTTATTGTTACTCTGTTTAGTGGTGTCTCAGTTTGATGACATCACTCACATCTGACAGACAGAGAGTTGGAGGTGAGGCATTGGTACATCACTGATTCCTTATGGCACCCTATTCCCTACACAGTGCACTGCCTTTGACCAGAGCCCGTAGTGGGACGTAGCCATTGTATTGATAATATAATGTGGAAATCCTCCCGTACCTGCTTTTGCACTTGATGCACTTGATGACGTAAAAACAGTGCTGTTTGAGATAACTGACCTCACACCCGGGTGTGTGTGCGTGTGCGTGTGTGTGTCTCTACGCATGCATGCACACGCGTGTACACAAAAGGAATGACTGACCTCTGACCTTTATTATGAAGCCGGGCTGTGGAGGTGAAACCCAATATCAGAGGCTCAGCTGTCTAAATGAGCAGTAATCTGTTGTTTGTAGAGAAACTCCCATCAGGCCGACCTGTGTAGCCCAGACCTGTAGACTGGTAGAGGTTCTATCTATATGTATATGACTGATGTAGACCTCTTCATGGGTTGCACCTCTGTCACTCGGACGTGTCATGCCATTCTTATGAACGTTCTGTAAGACACCTCCGCTATAGTGATGCCCAAATGTTGAGTGATGCACAGTCATTCTGAACTGGGGCTAATGACTGTTTAGACTAAATTACACTATAGTGGCTTGGAAATATCATGTTGTCAAATATACTGTGTTCTGTTAGAATGACATCAGTGTTCTGTTAGAATGACATCAGTGTTCTGTTAGAATGACATCAGTGTTCTGTTAGAATGACATCAGAGTTCTGTTAGAATGACATCAGTGTTCTGTTAGAATGACATCAGAGTTCTGTTAGAATGACATCAGTGTTCTGTTAGAATGACATCAGTGTTCTGTTAGAATGACATCAGAGTTCTGTTAGAAGGACGTCAGTGTTCTGTTAGAATGACATCAGCGTTCTGTTAGAATGACATCAGCGTTCTGTTAGAATGACATCAGCGTTCTGTTAGAATGACATCAGTGTTCTCTTAGAATGACATCAGCGTTCTGTTAGAATGACATCAGTGTTCTGTTAGAATGACATCAGTGTTCTGTTAGAATGACATCAGTGTTCTCTTAGAATGACATCAGCGTTCTGTTAGAATGACATCAGCGTTCTGTTAGAATGACATCAGTGTTCTGTTAGAATGACATCAGCGTTCTGTTAGAATGACATCAGCATTCTGTTAGAAGGACATGAGAGTGTTCCGTTGGGCTTCAGAAAATAAGTCTTCATCAGTGGAGCATCAAACACACACACACACACACACACACACACACACACACACACACACACACACACTTTACGTACCGCCGGCTGAATGATTTATGTAATTGTCATCTCTTATTTGTTGAAACAAAGTGTCTACATTTCTGTTCCACCACACCAGTCAAACCAGCAGAGACCAGCAAGGACAGGGACAGGGACAGAGACAGAGACCAGCAGGTACAGGGACAGAGACAGAGCAGATACCAGCAAGGACAGGGACAGGGACAGAGACCAGCAGGGACAGAGACAGAGACCAGCAGGGACAGGGACAGGGACAGAGACCAGCAGGGACAGGGACAGAGAAAGAGACCAGCAGGGACAGGGACAGGGACAGAGACAGAGACCAGCAGATACAGAGATTAGCAAGGACAGGGAGAGGGACAGAGACACAGACCAGCAGGGACAGGGACAGAGACAGAGACCAGCAGGGACAGGGACAGGGACAGGGACAGAGACAGAGATGAGCAGGGACAGGGACAGAGACAGAGACCATCAAGGACAGGGACAGGGACAGAGACCAGCAGGGACAGGGACAGAGACAGAGACCAGCAGGGACAGGGACAGAGACAGAGACCAGCAGGGACAGGGACAGGGACAGAGACAGAGACAGAGACCAGCAGGGACAGGGACAGAGACAGAGACCAGCAGGGACAGGGACAGGGACAGAGACAGAGACAGAGACCAGCAGGGACAGAGACAGAGACATGATTGATCGTCGTCATGTACTTCCACCTTTGACTGAATTACAGGACTTTAATAAATGAGTAGTTTATCATGTCTAGTGGAGGTAGAAGTGTGTGTCTTGGATTAAAGCTATAATCTTTAATTGAAACAATAACAAAGTGACACCCCGCCTTTGTTTTGGTAAAAAGCTGAGTGATAGATGTAAGGATAGACCATACATGATATAAAAAGTATAGTCTTCACCATGTTTTGAGGCTATATAGTGTTTAACAAAAAAGACTTTGTTTATAAACATTGGAGTAAAACAAGTTTATATTCTGGGTTCTGATGTGGTACGACAGTTGAACTAAGCTCATGAGACATTTATAAGTTATATTGTTCAATAATCAATTAAGATACACTATTTTATTAAGTCCAAACCAGGATTGAAGCTTTAATTGGTGTTTTTTGAAGCCCTTCATAGCATGCTAACGAGTAGTGCTTCTCTGTGTGGTTTCAGGCTCTGCTTCGGAGCAAATCACTAACCATTTAACCTTGTATGTCAAATCCATGAGATTCCATGCTGACATGTACATCTATAATCAGTAATAGATTTATGATCTGACTGGCTGTACGGTCAATAAAGAAAAAGATAGTGTCAACTAAGTACATTGGTGCTAAATGAGACCCTGAGGAAAAACTAACTGAGAGAGTAGGGAGAGAGATGGAGAGAGAGAAGATGGAGAGAGAGTGAAAGAGAGTGAGAAGGAGAGCAAAAGGGGGGAGGGACAGAGAAGAGAGAGTGAGAAGAAAGGGATCTAAGGAGAAAGAGAAGAAAAGGGTGTGATGGAAAGAGAGAAGTCAGAGAGAGGAAAGACAAGATATAAGAGAAGGTGCAGAGAGAGAGAAAGAAAGAGATAGAATGAGAGCAAGGAGAGAGAGAGAGTGAGGGATAAAGAAAGATAGGGCGGACAGAGAGAGGGAGAGAGAGAAAGAGAGAGAGAGAGAGAACAAGAGCAAGGAGAGAGAGAGAGAGAGAGAGAGAGAGAGAGAGAGAGAGAGACGCTGAAAGGAGTAGGAGAAGGATAGATGCCTCGGGCTAATTCAGGATAGAGGACGGCAAGCCAGGGACAGGAAGCTACCTCTGCTCACCCTGCTCCCTTCTGCCTGCTCCCTGCTCCCTGCGCCCTCCTGCCTGCTCCCTGCCCCCTCCTGCCTCATCCCTCCTGCCTACTCCCTGCCCCCTCCTGCCTGATCCCTCCTGCCGGCTCCCTGTTCCCTCATTACTGCTCCCTTCTCCCTCCTGCCTGCTCCCTCCTGCCTCCTCCCTCCTGTCTGCTCCCTGCTCCTTCCTCCCTGTTCTCGGCTCCCTCCAGCCTGCTCCCTGCTGCCTGCTCCCTGCTGCATGCTCCCTACTGCCTAGCCTCCACTCCCTCCTGCCTGCTCCCTCCTGCTTGCTCCTTGATCCCTGCTTCCTGTTGCCTAATCCCTGCTACCTGCTCCCTACTGCCTGATCCCTACTCCCTGCTCCATGCTGCCTGCTCCCTGCTGCCTGCTCCCTGCTCCCTGCTGCCTACTCCCTGCTCCCTACTCCCTACTCCCTACTCCCTACTCCCTGCTCCCTGCTCCCTACTCCCTACTCCCTGCTCCCTGTTGCCTGCTACCTACCTCCCGCTCCCTGCTGCCTACTCAATACTCCCTACTCCCTGCTCCCTACTCCCTACTCCCTGCTCCCTGCTCTCTACTCCCTGCTCCCTGGTGCCTGCTCCCTTCTGCCTGCTCCCTGCAGCCTGCTACCTGCTGCCTGCTCCCTGCTCCCAGCTCCCTGCTGCCTGCCCTCTGCTCCCTGCTCCCTGCTCCCTGCTGCCTGCTCCCTGCTGCCTGCTCCCTGCTGCCTGCTACCTGCTGCCTGCTCCCTGCTCCCTGCTCCCTGCTGCCTGCCCTCTGCTCCCTGCTCCCTGCTGCCTGCTCCCTGCTGCTTGCTCCCTGCTGCCTGCTCCCTGCTCCCTGCTCCCTGCTCCCTGCTCCCTGCTGCCTGCTCCCTGCTGCCTGCTCCCTGCCGCCTGCTCCCTGCTGCCTGCTACCTGCTCCCTGCTCCCTGCCGCCTGCTCCCTGCTGCCTGCTCCCTGCTGCCTGCTCCCTGCTTCCTGCTCCCTGCTGCCTGCTACCTGCTGCCTGATCCCTGCTGCCTGCTCCCTAAAACAAACCAACACACCAGAAGAGAATATCAACTTCAACATGTGCGTGAGCAGTAGCTACAGTACCTCTATCTTAAACTACGTCACAATTGGCACCCTATTCCTTTTATAGTGCACTACTTTTGCCCATTGGCCCATAGGGTGTAGTCCTCTATTAAGGCCATAGTGGGCCATTTTGGGACACACTCTCACTGTTCCTTGGTTACCAGAAACATTATTTAGAGCACAGCACAATGAGGTACAGTTCTAAACTTGGCAGTGACATTTGTTTTCTTTGTGAACATGACCCAGAGTTTTTAGACGACAATGTGACCTTACCAGAAAAATATAACCTCTAGACTTCATAACTCATGCCATCTTACCCTGAGGATAAAGAAGTGGAATATGAAAAACTGAATTTATGCCCTAGCGGTTAAAATGAATTAAGGTTAGGGTTAAGGTTAGGTTTAGGAATGAAGGTTAGGCTAAGATGTACGTATAACTTAACTGAGGTTAAGGTTAGGGTTAGGGTTAGGGTTAAGGTTAAGTTAAGGTTAGGTTTAGGAATGAACGTTAGGCTAAGATGTAGGTATAACTTAACTGAGGTTAAGGTTAGGGTTAAGGTTAGGTTAAGGTTAGGGTTATAGGGAGAGGCATAACAGTTAACATTGGGTAGGCATATCGCTGTCCGTTGTCATTCATTTTTTTTCCAGGTCAAATACAGTATACTGCATTAGGCTAAATGTTTTAGTATTCCTAATAAATGTAAATTAAAAAGTTGACATACAGTATTGCAACACTCAAGTCATACATGTACCATAAAACATCCATAAATCATTTGGAGGATAATTTTTTTTATTTGGAACAGAAAGAGGAAGAGGAAGACAGAGAACTGGAAGACAGAGAACTGGAAGACAGAGAACTGGAAGACAGAGAACTGGAAGACAGAGAACTGGAAGACAGAGAACTGGAAGACAGAGAACTGGAAAACAGAGAAGAGGACTCCAGAGAAGAGGAAGACAGAGAACTGGAAGACAGAGAACTGGAAGACAGAGAACTGGAAAACAGAGAAGAGGACTCCAGAGAAGAGGAAGACAGAGAACTGGAAGACAGAGAACTGGACTCCAGAGAAGAGGACTCCAGAGAACTGGAAGACAGAGAACTGGAAGACAGAGAACTGGAAGACAGAGAACTGGAAGACAGAGAATAGGACTCCAGAGAAGAGGAAGACAGAAGAGGACTCGAGCGCGGCACTTCTCTCTGTGTTTAATTACACATCACAGGCAGGGGATTAGCTAGAGTGATTTCCCTGTCCGTCATCACGGTATGTCCCCCAAATGGGACCTTATTCCCTATGTAGAGCACTACTTTGGACCAGGGTTCATAAGGCTCTGGACAAAAGTAGTGCACTACATAGGGAATAGGGTGTCATTTGGGACGTAGCCTAGAGTTACAAATTCTCCCTCTAATCTTTCAGAAGCCTCCCTTTGACCTTCTCTCTCTGTGTGTGTGTGTGTGTGTGTGTGTGTATGTGTGTGTGTGTGTGTGTGTGTGTGTGTGTGTGTGTGTGTGTGTGTGTGTGTGTGTGTGTGTGTGTGTGTGTGTGTGTGTGTGTGTGTGTGTGTGTGTGTGAGAGAGAGAGAGGCTGTGAGTGTGTGTGTGAGAGAGAGAGAGGCTGTGAGTGTGTGTGTGTGTGTGTACCTGTGAGTGTGTGTGTTTGTGTGTGTGTTCTGGCTCAATCAGGTGCATGGTCTGTAGGAAACTAGCAGGACCAACCATGAGGAAAACAACTTTGTGACAGACTCAAAATTAAGGAAAGCTTTGACTATGTACAGACTCAGTGTGTTAACCTTAAGTGTTATTACATACAGCCAGGAAGAACTATTGGATATCACAGAGACGTCAATTTACCAGCACAATCAGAACTACGACCAGGAATAGAATTATCATCTATGTACAATATAGTCACTTTAATAACTCTACCTACATGTACATATTACCTCAACTAATCGGTGCCCCCACACATTGACTCTGTACCGGTACCCCCCTGTGTATAGTCTCGCTTATGTTATTTTACTGCTGCACTTTAATTACTTGTTACTTTAATTTCCTATTCTTACTGATATTTTTTTTTTAATTGCATTGTTGGTTAGGGGCTCGTAAGTAAGCCTTTCACTGTTGTATTCGACACGTGATAAATACAATTTTATTTGAATACCACTTTCCCTAAGCGGATCCTTTGTCTGCACCTCCCTGGGCATTTGAACTGAGGCCAGAGGCCGACCCAAAAGAACACCGTCGGAGGAGAGGGCAGTCTTCTAGTAAGGCTTCGGATGGGCACACACCACTCACCGCTTCCAAGTTTATTACTCGCAAATGTCCAGTCCCTAGTTAACAAAGTCGACGAAATTAGGGCAAAGAGATATCTGTTTCACAGAGACATGGCTAGCTGGGGATATGTTGTCGGAGTCTGTACAGCCAACTGGATTTTCGCACCGACAGGAACAAACATCTCTCTGGTAAGAAGAAGGCTGGGGGTGTACAGTGAGGAAAAAACTTAAAAATAAATACTTTAAATACTTATTTCCCTCATTAAAATGCAAATCAATTTATAACATTTTTGACATGCGTTTTTCTGGATTTTTTTGTTGTTATTCTATCTCTCACTGTTCAAATAAACCTACCATTAAAATTATAGACTGATCATTTCTTTGTCAGTGGGCAAACGTACAAAATCAGCAGGGGATCAAATACTTTTTTCCCTCATTGTATGTTTCATGATTAACGACTCATGGTGTAATTGGAACAACATACAATAACTCAAGTCCTTTTGTTCACCTGACCTACAATTCCTCACAATCAAATGCCGACCAGATAATCTCCCGAGAGAACTCTCCTCGGTTATCATCACAGCTGTGTATATCCCCCCGCAAGCGGATACCAAGACGGCCATCAAGGAACTTCACTAGACTTTATGCAAACTGGAAACAATATATCCTGAGGCTGCATTTATTGTAGCTTGGGATTTCAACAAAGCTAATCTGAGAACAAGGCTACCTAAATTCTATCAGCATATCGATTGCACTACATGTGTGAGTAACTCACTCGACCATTGCTACTCTAACTTCCACGATGCATACAAGGCCCTCCCCCACCCTCCTTTTGGCAAATCTGACCATGACTCCATCTAGTTGCTTCCCTCCTATGGGCAGAAACTAAAACAGGAAGCGCCCGTGCTTAGGTCTATCCAATGCTGGTCTGACCAGTCGGATTCCAAGCTTCAAGATTGCTTCGATCACGTGGACTTTTTTCCGGGTAGCCTCAGACAATAACATTGACGTATACGCTGACTCTGTGAGCGAGTATATAAGGAAGTGTATAGTAGATGTTGTACCCACTCTGACTATTAAAACCTACCCTAACCAGAAACCAGGATTGATGGCAACATTCGCGCAAAACTGAAAGCATGTACCACCACATTTAGTCATGGCAAGGCGACTAGAAACATGAACGAATACAAACAGTGTAGTTATTCCCTCCGTAAAACAATCAAACAAGCAAAGCATCAGTATAGAGACAAAGTGGAGTTGCAATTCAACGGCTCAGACACGAGACGAATGTGGCAGATTACAAAAAGAAAACCAGCCATGTCGCGGACATCGACGTCTTGCTCCCAGACAAATTAAACAACTTCTTTGCAATCTTTGAGGACAATACAGTGCCACCGATGCGGCCCACTACCAAAGAATGTGGGCTCTCCTTCTCCATGGCCGACATGAGTAAAACATTTAAATATGTTAGCCCTCGCAAGACGGCATCCTTATACGTGTCTTCAGACCATGCGTAGACCAGCTGGCTGGTGTGTTTACGGACATATTCAATCAATCCCTATCCCAGTCTGCTGTCCCCACATGCTTAAAGTTGGCCACCATTGTTCCTGTTCCCAAGAAAGCTAAGGTAACTGAACTAAATGACTTCTGTCACTTCTGTCATCACGAAGTGCTTTGAGAGACTAGTCAATGATCATATCACCTCCACCCTACCTGATACCCTAGACCCACTCCAATTTGGTTCACACCCTATCGCACTGCACTGCCCTATCCCATCTGCACAAGAGGAATACCTATGTAAGAATGTTGTTCATTGACTACAGACCCTGGGTCTCAACCCCTCCCTGTGCAACTGGGTCCTGTACTTCCTGACGGGCCTCACCCAGGTGGTGAAGGTAGGAAATAACATCACCAGGCTGATCCTCAACACTGGGGCCCCACAAGGGTGCGTGCTCAGCCCTCTCCTGTACTCGCTGTTCACCCATGACTGCGTGGCAATGCTCGCCTCCAACTCAACTATCAAGTTTGCAGACGACACTACAGTGGTAAGCTTGATTACCAGCAATGACGAGACAGCCTACAGGGAGGAGGTGAGGCCCCTCAGAGTGTGGTGTCAGGAAAATAACCTCTCACTCAATGTCAGCAAAACAAAAGAAATGATTGTGGACTTTAGGAAACAGCAAAGAGAGCATCCCCTTATCCACACTGACGGGACAGCAGTGGAGAAGGTGAAAGTTTGAAGTTCCTCGTTGTACATATCGCTGACAAACTGAAATGGTCCACCCACACAGACAGTGTGGTGAAGAAGGCGCAATAGCGCCTCTTCAACCTCAGGAGGCTGAAAAAATGTGGCTTGTCACCAAAAACCCTCGCTAAGTTTTACAGGTGCACAATTGAGAGCATCCTGTTGGGCTGTATCACCACCTGGTACGGCAACTGCGCCGCCCACAATCGCAGGACTCTCCAGAGTCTGCACAATGCATCACTTAGGGCAAACTACCTGCCTTCCAGGACACCTACAACACCCGATGTCACAGGAAGACAAAAAAAATCATCAAAGACAATAACCACCCGAGCCACTACCTGTTCACCCTGCTTCCATTCAGAAGGTGAGGTCAGTACAGGTGCATCAGAGCTGGGACAGAGAGATTGAACAACAGCTACTATCTCAAGGCCATCAGATTGTTAAACAGCCACCAGTATCACAGAGTGGTGGCTGGTTACCTACAGACTTGATATCATTGGCCACTTAAATAAATGGAACACTAGTCACTTTAATGATGCCACTTTAAGAATGTTTACAGAACTCCCATTACTCATCTCATATGTATTTACTGTATACTGTATCCTTGACTATCTATTCTTTACTATCTATCAGTATTTAAAAATGGAATAAAATGTATGCACTCTACTGTAATTCGCTCTAGATAAGAGCGTCTGCTAAATGACTAAAATGTAAATGTAAAAAATGTATCTCAGCCGCTTATGTCACTGCTCATCCATATATTTTATACTTATATATTCTCATCCCATTCCTTTACTAGATTGTGTGTATTAGGTTTTGTTTTGGAATTTGTTAGATATTAGGTTTTCCTTTACTCGATTGTGTGTATTAGGTTTTGTTGTGAAATTGTTAGATATTGCCTGTTAGATACTGCTGCACTGTAGGATCTAGAAGCATAAGCATAACACTCACAATAAAAACTGCAAACATAGTGTTTGTGACAAATAAAATATGATTTGATTTTGATTTGATTTGGCCATATTAACATGTGTTTCTCATGCCAATAAAGCCCTTAAATTGAAATTGAATTGAGAGAGAAATAGAGTGGGCGAGAGAGGGAGAGAGAGAGACTCAAGTCAAATTCCATTATCAAAACTAATTTGATGATTAATGAGAGGGAAAAATATACTTTTTTAAATGTATTTTATGTAAATTTAGACGTACTGTGTGTTTCAACTAATAAGAACACAGTATGAAACAAGACTGTATTACCTTTTAATCTTCTCACTGGATAAAGATGCAAGCGGCAGAGTATATGGAATAAGAGAGAGAGCGAGAGAGAGAGAGAGAGAGAGAGGAGGGGAGAGAGTGTCATGACTTCCTCCGAAGTTGGTCCCTCTCCTTGTTCGGGCGGCATTCGGCGGTCGACGTCACCGACCTTCTAGCCATCGCCGATCCACTTTTCATTTTCCATTGGTTTTGTCTTGTCTTCCATCACACCTGGTTCCAATTCCATCAATTACATGGTGTGTATTTAACCCTCTGTCCCCCCCACCCATGTCCTTGTCCGTAATTGTTTCTTTTAGAGCTTGTGCACGGTACGCTGGGATTTATCGGGTTTTGTTTGACCCATTTCATGTATTGTTCTGTTGACGGTGCTTTATGTTTATTAAACGACACCGTTGTAAATCAGTTTTCGCTCTCCTGCGCCTGACTTCTCTGCCGCCAGTACGCACCGCATTACAGAGAGTGAGATAGAGAGAGGGGGGGTGGAGAGAGAGAGAGAGTTATGAGTGAAATGTTTACGGTTAAATTTTATGGTTTATTTCACTTTTGTTTATTATCTATTATTGCTTTGGCAATGCTAACGTACAGTTGAAGTCTGAAGTTTATATAAACTTAAGTGAGATCACAGCTTCACCTGGATTCACCTGGTCAGTCTATGTCATGGAAAGAGTTTCCTAATGTTTGGGACACTCAGCGTATTTTCCTGTGCATATACAGTTGAAGTCGGAAGTTTACATACACTTAGGTTGGAGTCATTAAAACTCGTTTTTCAACCACTCCACAAACTTCTTGTTAACAAACTATAGTTTTAACAAGTCGGTTAGGACATCTACTTTGTGCATGACACAAGTCATTTTTCCAACAATTTTTTACAGACAGATTATTTCACTGTATCACAATTCCAGTACGTCAGAAGTCTACATATATTAAGTTGACTGTGCCTTTAAACAGCTTGGAAAATTCCAGAAAATTATGACATGGCTTTACAAGCTTCTGATAGGCTAATTGAAATACTTTGAGTCAATTGGAGGTGTATCTGTGGATGTATTTCAAGGCCTACCTTCAAACTCAATGCCTCGTTGCTTGACATCATGGGAAAATCAAAAATAAATCAGCCAAGACCTCAGAAAAAAAATTGGAGACCTCCAATTTGGTTCTTACTTGGGAGCAATTACCAAATGCCTGAAGATACCACGTTAATCTGTACAAACAATAGTACGCAAGCAAAAACACCATGGGACCACGCAGCCATCATACCACTCAGGAAGGAGACAAGTTCTGTCTCCTAGAGATGAATGTACTTTGGTGCAAAAAGTGCAAATCAATCCCAGAACAACAGCAAAGGACCTTGTGAAGATGCTGGAGGAAACAAGTACAAAAGTATCTATATCCACAGTAAAACGAGTCCTATATTGACATAACCTGAAAGGCCGCTCAGCAAGGAAGAAGCTACTGCTCCAAAACTGCCATAAAAAAGCCAGACTACTGTTTGCAACTGCACATGGGGACAAAGATCATACTTTTTGGAGAAATGTCTTATGGTCTGATGAAACAAAAATAGAACTGTTTTGCCATAATGACCATCGCTATGTTTGGAGGAAAAAGGGGGAGGCTTGCAAGCCGAAGAACACCATCCCAACCGTGAAGCACGGGGGTGGCAGTATCATGTTGTGGGGGTGCTTTGCTGCAGGATGGACTGGTGCACTTCACAAAATAGATGGCATCATGAGGGTGGATAATTATGTGGATATATTGAAGCAACATCTCAAGACATCAGTCAGGAAGTTAAAGCTTGGTCGCAAATTGGTCTTCCAAATGGACAATGACCCAAAGCATACTTCCAAAGTTGTGGCAAAATGGCTTAAGGACAACAAGGTCAAGGTATTGGAGTGGCCATCACAAGGTCCTAACCTCAATCCTATAGAAAATTTGTGGGCAGAACTGAAAAAGCGTGTGCGAGCAAGGAGGCCTACAAACCTGACTCAGTTACACCAGCTCTGTCAGGAGGAATGGGCCAAAATTCACCCAACTTATTGTGGGTGGCTTGTGGAAGGCTACCCGAGATGTTTGACCCAAGTTAAACAGTGGTGATCCTAACTGACCTAAGATAGGGAATTTTTACTAGGATTAAATGTTAGGAATTGTGAAAAACTGAGTTTAAATGTATTTGGCTAAGGTGTATGTAAACTTCAGACTTCAACTGTATGTTTCACATGCCAATAAAGCCCTTTAATTGAAATTGAATTGAGAGGGGGGGTAGAGAGAGTGGGGAAGGGGGGGAGACTCAGAGACTGGACAGACAACAGACAGACAGATAGATCCATCCAAGCCTCTGTGTTGTATGTATAGAGGTGGTCGTTAGTTTCCCCTGCATATGTTTAACTGTGTTTAGTATTCACCATCAGGCCCTCTCCTCTAGACACTCATCACGATGGTTCCCATCTATTGAATCCTAATGGGGTTTTTGAATCTAAAGACCCTGCGGTCATACCTTCGCTGTCTGGAACCGTGAGGTGGGGAAGAATTCACTGTGTCCTGCAGCCCAGGGTCTGTTAGTGTGCATCTGTGTCCTGCAGCCCAGGGTTTGTTAGTGTGCGTCTGTGTCCTGCAGCCCAGGGTCTGTTAGTGTGCGTCTGTGTCCTGCAGCCCAGGGTCTGTTAGTGTGAGTCTGTGTCCTGCAGCCCAGGGTCTGTTAGTGTGCATCTGTGTCATGCAGCCCAGGATCTATTAGTTTTTCTGTGTCCTGCAGCCCAGGGTCTGTTAGTGTGTGTCTGTGTCCTGCAGCCCAGGGTCTGTTAGTGTGTGTCTGTGTCCTGCAGCCCAGGGTCTGTTAGTGTGCGTCTGTGTCCTGCAGCCCAGGGTCTGTTAGTGTGAGTCTGTGTCCTGCAGCCCAGGGTCTGTTAGTGTGCATCTGTGTCATGCAGCCCAGGATCTATTAGTTTTTCTGTGTCCTGCAGCCCAGGGTCTGTTAGTGTGTGTCTGTGTCCTGCAGCCCAGGGTCTGTTAGTGTGTGTCTGTGTCCTGCAGCCCAGGGTCTGTTAGTGTGCGTCTGTGTCCTGCAGCCCAGGGTCTGTTAGTGTGTGTCTGTGTCCTGCAGCCCAGGGTCTGTTAGTGTGCGTCTGTGTCCTGCAGCCCAGGGTTTGTTAGTGTGCGTCTGTGTCCTGCAGCCCAGGGTCTGTTAGTGTGTGTCTGTGTCCTGCAGCCCAGGATCTGTTAGTTTTCCTGTGTCCTGCAGCCCAGGATCTATTAGTTTTTCTGTGTCCTGCAGCCCAGGGTCTGTTAGTGTGTGTCTGTGTCCTGCAGCCCAGGGTCTGTTAGTGTGCGTCTGTGTCCTGCAGCCTAGGGTATTATTAGTGTGTTTGTGTCCTGCAGCTCAGGGTCTGTTAGTGTGTGTCTGTGTCCTGCAGCCAGGTTCTGTTTGTTTTCCTGTGTCCTGCAGCCCAGGGACTATTAGTGTGTGTCTGTGTCCTGCAGCCCAGGGTCTATTAGTGTGTGTCTGTGTCCTGCAGCCAGGTTCTGTTTGTTTTCCTGTGTCCTGCAGCCCAGGGTCTGTTAGTGTGCGTCTGTGTCCTGCAGCCCAGGGTCTGTTAGTGTGCATCTGTGTCATGCAGCCCAGGATCTATTAGTTTTTCTGTGTCCTGCAGCCCAGGGTCTGTTAGTGTGTGTCTGTGTCCTGCAGCCCAGGGTCTGTTAGTGTGTGTCTGTGTCCTGCAGCCCAGGGTCTGTTAGTGTGTGTTGTATTAGGGTTGAATATTTTTTTTTAAGTGTCATTCTAAAGCATATAAAGCATACAGAAAGAAGTGTCATTCTAAAGCATATAAAGCATACAGAAAGAAGTGTCATTCTAAAGCATATAAAGCATACAGAATGAAGTGTCATTCTATGTAAGGGCTGTCGTTGGAAGAAGACCAAGGTGCAGCGGAGTTAGTGTTCATCATTGAATATTTAATAAAGAAAGAACACCATACAAACAAAACAAGAAAACCGACAGCCAAACAGTCCTGTCAGGTGCAAAACACTAACAGAAACAATTACCCACAAAACCCAAAGGAAAAACATGCTCCTTATGTGTGACTCCCAATCAGCAACAACGAGCTTCAGCTGTGCCTGATTGGGAGCCACACACGGCCCAAAACAAAGAAATACAAAAACATAGAAAAAGGAACATAGAACGCCCACCCAATGTAACACCCTGGCCTAACCAAAATAAAGAACAAAAACCCCTCTCTATGGCCAGGGCGTTACATTCTAAAGCATATAAAGCATACAGAATGTAAATGTGTCTGGATTTGATGAAGATTCAAGTCTGATGTTTCCTAAACCTGATGAGCCGTACATTAAAGACATTTAATGAGCCGTACATTAAAGACATTTAATGAGGCCTACATTAAAGACATTTAATGAGGCCTACATTAAAGACATTTAATAATGAGCCCTACATGAAATACAGTTTATGAGCCCAAGCCCCCCCATCAAAAAAAAACAAATGATTATGCCGTTAGCCAATACATAGCCTATAATATATAAGCTTCCGCACATTACACACGCCATAAAAGCCCATCGATGTACTGTAGCTATGCTCTATTGGGTAAATACATGTGTCATGACGTTGGCCTGTGGGTAAGGTTTATGACCCCCCCCATAAATACCTTCTCCCTTCCCCTCTCTCTCTGACCCTACTGAAGGACTGGAATAGCCTGTGTTAAATATAGAGAGTCTGGGAACATCAAACAAATAGGGAAAGGAACCATCTTTTGTTAATAAAACCAGTTGGAAATATGCTTGATAACGTAATGAGTATGTATGTCAGTTCATTGTTATCTGAGACATTATGATTGATGGCAGGACGACATAAACTGTACCGGAGAAAGTATACACTCTCTAGTTATCAGAGTCACATGGAATTGTTATGCAATTGAAATGTTTGATATTGAAATTGTTTGTTAGGAGATTAAATGTAATTTTAGCTTCCAAATGAGAGAATTGGGTTTTCATAGGGAAAGTGCCCTGCCGATCAGTGGCCAACCCTGTGAAGAGACATGGGGTTATAAACGATGAAACCCCTCCTTCCCCCTCTCCACTATATAAGTCTTTGACGAAAAGACATTCCGGGTTCCAGTACGGGAGGACTGCAGCCTCTACGTTATAAGGACAGACACATATCAAGAACAGAACTAAGCCAACCTCGGTGTGAGCTATGGTATGAACTGGTATGAACTTTGAGCTTATTCACTACAGAAGTGATACTTCCTAGCCGTTGAGTTAGCCGCTGCTAACGTGGGCTAGGAAAGGACGGACGACGGATCCAGTCTAACAACCAGACGAAGATACCACCACCATTGACATTCTTCCACTACACAACAGGAAGATCTGTTGGCCAACCACGGCCAGCATCTACGACCAATCTACCGAAGCGCAGCTCAGAGTAAATATTTATTGCATTTTCCTTTTCCAAATGGGCGGTAATTTAGAATGCATAAGATAATTTATTTACGATAGCATAGCTGCTGTTTCTGTGTTCCTAAATCTTCCCGCTCTTTCATTCAAGCCCAACCCCCTTTTCCTTTGTGTAACCAGCCACGATACAGGCTCAGTCCACTAGGACGTGTTCTGTATGACATCATATGAATTCTGTGTATTTGTAATTCTGTGTGATTAGTTAGGTATTTAGTAAATAAATAATTAAACCCAATTTTGTATTGCTGATTCAACTTGTTAGCCAGGGTTCGTGAAGATAACCAAGAATTTATAACTTTCATGATGAGATTGAAAATAAGATAAGATTGACTGCTATCGATGTAAAATATTACTAAGTATTTTAAGAGTTTATTCAGAAGATAACAGCTCTATAAACGTTCTTCTGTGGTGCCCCGACTTTCTAGTTAATTACATTTACATGATTAGCTTAATCAGGTAATATTAATTACGGAGAAATAATTTTATAAATTAGCATGTCATATCACTTAATCCGGCATAGCCAAAGACACGACATATGGTGCCCCGTGTGAGGCATCTAAAATAGGATGAAGCTTTCATTTTGATTCAGCCTATATAAAATTGAAAAGCAGATTACATAATATACCAAGTTGATTATATACATTATGGGAATTGTAGATCGGAATTATTGGTGCGTGTGTGTTCTGGAGAATCGCCTCAGTGTTGTGCTCTGAGGTAGTCAGTGGGTAGCATACCCTATACAGTTCTGTATGAGGGCTGATAAAGCTATCTGATAAATAGCGCGTTTGGCCAAACGCTGGGCTATTTCTGCCTCGCGCGTTTCAGACGCGTGTTGGCTAGGTCATTATTAATTTCTCGAGCGAGGACAAAGACCCAGCCGATTGAAATTTAGGAGAGATTAGTTGACCAGTTTATAAGTATCTCTCTGTCTGTCTCTCGCGTTTCGATGCGAGGAGACCACGGTGCATTTTGTTGTTTACCGCGAGTTCCGGTTAAAACATCGTCAAATATCGCCGAAAAGGGTTTGAACATAATACGTTATAAGTAAAACCTTTCCCTTGCCAAGGGAATCCTATGTGAGCATTTCTCAGGCATCAAGTAGCATTAGCTTGCTCGAGATGCTAAGCTAACAAAACGGAAAACAGCCATTTTGTTTGTGCCACATGGTAAGTCATCCGACTTGCGGAACGAAAGTCCTGCCCTGGGTACTTCCGTTGATTTCAACGTGTGCCAGCAGACTCCCCTATGAGAGTCACCAGTACTTTTTTCAAATAATTAGTCAGGTGACACTCAAGTCGTTACTCATGATATCCAGACGGATATCGATGTCTTATTCAATTGAACTAATAAGTGAAATTGCCAGATTTACATTCTCAAGTGGATCTTTAAAAAAAAAAAAATATCCAAATTGATGAGTTTTCTAAATGAGACATTGTAATCTTTTTCCACATTAACCTAGATGAATAAACCTCTCAGGTTAATTAAAGTTTAAATCCCAAATAGCCTATACAGGTTTGATTTATCATTAAAATTGATCAATCAGTAAAATTTGGTTTTTGCAAAACCCATTCAGTAATCCAGTACTGACAGAAGCCCCGCCCCAGCGGGAATCCCATGTGGCTTCGGCCCAAGGAAGAAGTGTACCATAGTGGGAAGTGTTCCCAACATTTAATCTACTGTTTACACTTATGATATCCAATCACTGGAGATGGCACGGATTATCATCTCATTCAATTTAATAAGTTAAATTGTTGAACATACCTTAATGTTCTTGCAATCAAATGAGACACTTTTAAACTTCCCAGATTAACCTGGATGAAGCAATCTCAGGTTAACTCAAGTTTAATACCCAGATAGCCTACCCAGGTAGGATTAATCATTGGCATTGATTAATTCATTCAATTTGCTTTTGCAAATTCATTCACATCCAACTTCCACATTACTGGTACAGTACTGATGGTTCGTCAACATCTATAAATAGATTAAACTGGTCTTTGCAGCTTCCAATGAATTCCAACCCAAACATTGAATAAAATAGGAACATTTTTCCTCTAAATTTTTCTAATAATGTGCAAGCTACCAAAGGAGGTGGTCACCACTCCTCCACTAATTAGGGAACCTCCACCCATAAAAGGATTGATCTCTGACCTCAGCAGCGATACCAACCCTAATTATGCCATTAGTGAAAAATCAGCCGAAATTGCGAACGCTGTCCAAAATCAACCATCAAACACAGGCTTTGTGACGGTTCTCTCCACTTTAGTACTTATGTATCGCCATCAAAGGTTGGCATCGATCCAATACCACAGTGCACAGCTGAAGCACGTGCAAGACATGGCTAACATGAGGGCAAAGGTGGAGAGAACTGAGCTACTATTGACAAAAGCAGGAAATGAAAACATTCTGCTAGTCGAGGAACTGCGTTTGAAATCGGAACAATTAAAAGTAATTGCAAATACTTATGACGATGAACGAGCACAAGCTCTTCAACAAAATCATATGCTACAGGAACAACTCGATTTAGCCAAAACTAAATACGATGATGTCCACGCCAAACTAGATAAATCTGAAGAGTTATCTACAAACAGGAGCGCTCAACTTGACAACATGCATGCTGTTTTGATGAATGTTACTCAAAATAACACGGTGCTCCTCAAAGCGCTGCAGACCAAAGACGATCGGTTAATGAACACAGTGACAAAGTTGGATGATAAATCATCAGAACTTATTGAAGTTGCTGACCAAATGAATGATGAGAGAACTCAGGTGATGAGGATGGAAATATTGATTTCTAAGCAAGCAGAGGAAATCTCATCACTGAATCTCTCGCTCCGTACTCGAGACCTCTATCTGCATAGCATGACAGATAAGTTTGAGACCGAAAGGAGCAGGTGTGACACTCACGTGTCCAAAATTGGTACTCTAAGCGCTCAAGTGGACTCTGCAATGCAGCATAAGACCACCCTTAGGTACCAGCTGGAGGAAGTCCAGAATGGGCACGCTCTACAGCATGACTACCCATCCAAGCAACCGGAGTCCGGTACTCAAAGGAGTGAAGACGATAGGTTTCAGACATTGCATCCATCATGTGTCCCTCAGTCTTCTCCTCTTGGCCATTCGGCACTGAGTAATATGGAGCCTTTTGGCCAACAAAGCCAAAGCTTGGCTTCTCCTCTTGGCCTTTCGGCCCCAATTTCTCCACAGGATGAAGCCAACCCTCTCCGCCCGCTTGGCGCGGAATACCTTGACAAACTCGTCAAGAATTTCCCCACCTTTGACCCCATTCCAGGTCAGCCAAACGATACTGAGACGTTCCTAGCTGACATAGAGGACGCGTTGGATGGCTACCCGAACGCTACGGGTTCTGACAGGGTTTACCTGTTGAAGCGAACGTCAAATAGACACGTGACAAGGTTCATTCGTCTACAACAGCAACACGTGCTAAATGACTACACTAAACTTGCCACAGCTTTGAAATTAGAATTCAGTGGTTCTGCGACTCGCAAACACGATAGCTCACTGGCTAACACGGTCAAACAAGCTCGAAACGAACACCCACAAGCTTTCTATCATAGGCTTCGTTCAGCTTACTTTGGCCTACTCACAGAAACAGGAATGGAAGAGCTGTTACCATTCAAACAAATGTTTCTGTCGAACATGTATCCCACCTTCATTACCTACTTGGGCCCTGCAGCCCACGTTGGCTTGCCTATCTTACAACTCTGAGAGCTTGCAAGCACAGCTTTTGAGGCATCAAAAGCTCGCAACGCTAAGAGCCCTGACCACTCGGTTTTGAAGTTTGACCAGGAGCACTCACTCCAGTTAGAGGGTGCATTATCAGGTATTGTAGCGTCGAGAGCTGACGCACAACAACAGTTTCTACCACGAAACCATGATTCCAATAACCGCCGCGGTCGAAATAACTGTAAAGTACGTCGCCTTCAAAACGAATACCTCTACAATCGACCTGTTCGCTACGTTCCTGTACCCAACCCACACAAAGTGTCAGAACACAAGGGTAACAAAGGGTTGATGGACGATCAAAACGTAGACCAATGTTCTCCAGAAGTCCCACTACGGGAAGAACTAAAGCGAGAACAATTTGAGAAAAGGGTAAAAGATAAGTCACAAGGACTAGACGGGGAATTACCGGACACCAGGTCCGCAGGAATTAACACCCATAGCATGGACGTTAAAGTTCAAATTTCTCCCGCTCTCATTCAAGACCCCATCCAGGGCCCGCTTGATCAAGAAACAAGCCCCCGGGCTCGGTCTATAGACTCCGATACAAAAGTTGCGAAGGTAAAGGTCAAACGCTTAGTTACAGCCAAGCCCACTCAAAATCGGAAAAGTCAATCTGCTTCCATCTTGAACAGACATGGCACATCACGTCGTTGCGAACGACCACTCCACTTTGTGGGGAATATGTCCACGAACCACGAATCTAAACGGCCATACCTGGAAACAGTCCTGGAGGACTGCTTAGCTTGTCAGGCGCTAATTGATTCGGGTGCGACAATATCACTCATCTCTCAAACATTGTTTGATGAGCTCAAAAGGGCTTTGAAGCCAACTAAACGTTGGTTAAAAGTGGAACGATGCGACACTACACTTCGAGGGGTCACTCAGACTACCTCGCCTCTCACATTGAGAGTCATGCTGAAACTACACTTCCAGGACGTATCGCTCGTTCATCCTGTGTATGTTACCAGCCTCGAAACTGTAACCCTGCTACTTGGAGCAGACTTGATGGATCGGTTACTCCCATTGATGGATTGGAAAACCAACCAGGTATGGTCACAGGCCACAGTGCCTTCTCCACTGACCACACTGTCTTCCCCTAACGCTAGCTGCAACGCAGTCCTTCACGAGGGGTATCTGTCAAAAGCACCCCTTGGGAAAAAGACGTGTAGAAACCTCTTGGTGCAGAATCCGATCCAAGGAGATATTACGATATCTCGACACATTCCATCAGCCAATCTGATTGACCCTTCTTTTCATGATTTCGAGCCAGCTGTCTCTGTGAATGAGCAACTTCCCTCCTTCTTGCAGTCGTGCAATACGGTAGTTGAGATGAACTTCTCTGGCCCTTCGGACACTTCCGCAAGCACTGCGGCCGTCTCAGCAAGAAAAACATTGATGCGCAGAGTACACTCTGCTTCCGATGATACACCTTCTGCTTTGTTGGGGACTGTCACCCCTTACAATGACACTAATGGCGTCAGTCCAGCAACTGACCCGATGACTCCCACTGGTGAAACACTTTGCGATATCACAGACCGATATCCTCGTCTCAGTTTGCAGGTACTGGAGAGGTTGCCACACGCGGACGCGGTGGTGACTGACAGACCTCGACAGCCACTGAGGGTGTTGAAGCACAAACACCAGGAGATTTGGTTGAAAGGTTACAGCCATTCTCATAATAACGCGGCCACTGACAACTCGTACATAGGGTCCGACCTTTTCGTTTGCGCCTCGGACACCAACACCACCCGCTGGTGGGGGGGTCCCGAGACACAAAGGGGGGGAATAGTAGCCCAGACCCATGATGAGCCTCATCGAGGCCGGTGGGGGGGTCGAGGCAACGGACAACACCGTACGAGGCCGCCAGAGCATAAATCAAATCTAGTTGTAAACTCCCCTATGAGAACAGTGAGGAGCAGACAGGCCCCTAGACGAGGATTATCTTAGAACACATCTAAGATAGTACTGAGGTGTACCACACTGGTCGTAAAGGAAGTCCAGTGGACTTGTCCACCTCCAAAACAAATGGCAACAATAATCATTCCTTGCCATGTGTAGGTTCAACTACAATACAACTAGTAATATGCTCCAATCATGTGTTCCGGTAGATAATATTTCAGAATAAATCGGTAGGACAACTGGACCCCTTGAATACCAGTACCAATACCACAGTCAGTCCAGCAACACTCAGTAAGAGGATTAGTAACCTCACAAGTTAAATTGCTATTGATAATAGCGACATAGGAGTCACTCAGAGTGCAACACGGGGAAGGGAATCTCCATTGCACTCCTCCAATGGTTAACACATGCCACTAATAAATAGAACCCTCCGTTCAGGAGAAAAGTTATTAGAAGTCATGAACCATGATCACACCACGTACGACTGGTCTAATACTTAGAGTACTTCCGTCGTGAGGTTAGCTCCTCCGTGGATAACATAGCTATGAAATAGACTTCATACCTACCGCCACTACAATAGTGGAAGACACCGTGACTTGTAGAAAACTACTACAGACTCCCTTGACACCAATTCTGACTGACCTCCAGGCATTGACCTGAAAATTACCTGACTACGTCAGACTCATTCTGAACAAGTTGTAATCTGCCAGGATACTTGGTTATCTTCCCTTGACATGCGCGATTGTGTAAGCATAAACGCACATGCACAACGGAACATCCAATTAGGATTTATGCTAGGATCACTTAAGGGTCCAAACAAAATACCAGCCTTAGTAAAGTTGAACATTTACTTCTAGGCCTTTGACTCTACAGCACTCACCAGTTTTCTAACCAGAAGTCCATAGGTCATCCTGTAGACTGCCCAAAACTAGTGCCTCACAGCTGTAGACTTATCATATAGTTGTCAACTTAGGATAGTACCCTAAGCGCCACCCCGCAAATTAGGAAAGCCCTAGATATGACATTAGACAATGCCATGATAGGGTCATTTTGCCAAGACCATGGACGTAGATAGAATACAGTCCAATTAGATGATTAAGGTGGCATAACTATTTTGTTTTGTTTATGCTTTCATTCATTTTGTTTCATTTTCTTTGGCACATAGAAAGTGATAGAGCCATAAACAACTCCCCCATACAACCATCAGTTAGTGCCACAACGCCGCTCATTTGGGAGGAAATGTAATGATATATTTCATGAGTGTGTGTGCGTTGTTAACCTCTGCCTAAGTTACTGCCCAGATATTCCAGTCTGGACGACCAGACGACGGGTCCGGAACGGCGATCCCAACCCGGACATCCGCTGCCGAGTCATGGAACGGACATCTTCATTTGCAGAGACCCTACCCGGGTCGACCACCAGAGGGGGGACTGCAATAGCAACCACCAACTGGACATCTGCTGCCCAGCCTTGGAGCGGACTTCTTCATTTGCAGACACCCTACCCGGGTCGACCGCCAGATGGGGACCACAACGATGATCCACAACCAGGACAACCCACGTTCATTTTTATGTTGGTTTACAACATGCAGGTTAATCGCAAGATTGAACCCAACATGGGGGGACTGTCATGACGTTGGCCTGTGGGTAAGGTTTATGACCCCCCCCATAAATACCTTCTCCCTTCCCCTCTCTCTCTGACCCTACTGAAGGACTGGAATAGCCTGTGTTAAATATAGAGAGTCTGGGAACATCAAACAAATAGGGAAAGGAACCATCTTTTGTTAATAAAACCAGTTGGAAATATGCTTGATAACGTAATGAGTATGTATGTCAGTTCATTGTTATCTGAGACATTATGATTGATGGCAGGACGACATAAACTGTACCGGAGAAAGTATACACTCTCTAGTTATCAGAGTCACATGGAATTGTTATGCAATTGAAATGTTTGATATTGAAATTGTTTGTTAGGAGATTAAATGTAATTTTAGCTTCCAAATGAGAGAATTGGGTTTTCATAGGGAAAGTGCCCTGCCGATCAGTGGCCAACCCTGTGAAGAGACATGGGGTTATAAACGATGAAACCCCTCCTTCCCCCTCTCCACTATATAAGTCTTTGACGAAAAGACATTCCGGGTTCCAGTACGGGAGGACTGCAGCCTCTACGTTATAAGGACAGACACATATCAAGAACAGAACTAAGCCAACCTCGGTGTGAGCTATGGTATGAACTGGTATGAACTTTGAGCTTATTCACTACAGAAGTGATACTTCCTAGCCGTTGAGTTAGCCGCTGCTAACGTGGGCTAGGAAAGGACGGACGACGGATCCAGTCTAACAACCAGACGAAGATACCACCACCATTGACATTCTTCCACTACACAACAGGAAGATCTGTTGGCCAACCACGGCCAGCATCTACGACCAATCTACCGAAGCGCAGCTCAGAGTAAATATTTATTGCATTTTCCTTTTCCAAATGGGCGGTAATTTAGAATGCATAAGATAATTTATTTACGATAGCATAGCTGCTGTTTCTGTGTTCCTAAATCTTCCCGCTCTTTCATTCAAGCCCAACCCCCTTTTCCTTTGTGTAACCAGCCACGATACAGGCTCAGTCCACTAGGACGTGTTCTGTATGACATCATATGAATTCTGTGTATTTGTAATTCTGTGTGATTAGTTAGGTATTTAGTAAATAAATAATTAAACCCAATTTTGTATTGCTGATTCAACTTGTTAGCCAGGGTTCGTGAAGATAACCAAGAATTTATAACTTTCATGATGAGATTGAAAATAAGATAAGATTGACTGCTATCGATGTAAAATATTACTAAGTATTTTAAGAGTTTATTCAGAAGATAACAGCTCTATAAACGTTCTTCTGTGGTGCCCCGACTTTCTAGTTAATTACATTTACATGATTAGCTTAATCAGGTAATATTAATTACGGAGAAATAATTTTATAAATTAGCATGTCATATCACTTAATCCGGCATAGCCAAAGACACGACACATGTAACAAGCTCCAGTAGGCTAATCTTTGAGTGTAGACTGTATTACCGTACTGTATTGCATTATACTGTATTATATGGACTGGAATTATGGACCTTGTTCCAACCATGAAGCTGGGAGAGAACATGTGATGCTGGTGCTGGACATGAGGCCTACAAAGTTACAATTACCCACAACAAGTTTCTGGATATAACCAAAAAAGGGTTCTATGCTTGCTTCATGTATCGCACCCCTTAAGGTTCTATATAGAACCGAAATTTGTTCCGTATAGAACCCTAGATGGAACCCAAGGGTTCTTTAGTATATGGAACCAATTTTGGTTCAGTGAAGCAGAACCCCTGGGGTTCTGATCAAATAACTCCACAAAACGGGTTCTAGATAGAAGCTTTAGGTGTGCCATATATGAAACAAGCAATAAAACCTTTTTTTTTTTTAAAGACAATCGCTCTATAATGCAAAGATATTCAAGTGTAGGCTGTTTTAAAACTGTAGCAGCAATAAAAAAAAAGATTGTCTTTACAGTATAATAAATAAGGTGAGTCCTGAAAGTTAGATGGAGATGTGTAAATTATCATTCAGTCCTTTATATTACTGTAGCATAGCTACGCTGCAGCAAATGTAGGCTTAACTGTGACAAGAAAAACAGTTACAGGTGTTGAGATAATACATGCGTTGTGAACTGAGCTGCATACTGATTGTGTATTGTCTGACCCAACCCTGAGGGTTAATGAAGGAGAGAAGGCCATAGAGAAGTCAGATTTAGA